>NW_026576444.1:0-100287 GCF_028641065.1 Leucoraja erinaceus | reverse complement strand
CGCTTTCGCCAATGTTATGTCAATAAGCCTTTTCAAGCAGATCAGATCTGGTGAGAAAGTTCTTCCTGGCGACACCTGCCTCCATGCCTATGGGGGGGGAGTCCTGGTTCCCGTGGGAAAGGCAACTCTTATCTGCACAGTTCTAGAGACCTCTCGGCCCCTCACTTTCCACCTTCTGGACTCTGACAACGTCACCCTGCTGGGCGCCCGTGCGTGTCAGGACCTGGGGCTAGTCTCATTCCACCACAGCAGTCACCTGGTGCAGGCCCCCATGGACCCACTGACCGAGTACCCCGACCGCTTTGATGACGTTCTGGGCAAGCTGCCCTGCGACTATAAGATTGTTGTCGACCCGAGCGTCGACCCGGTGATTCGGCTGGCACACCGCGTGTCCTTTGCCATGAAGGGCCGCGTGGAGTCTACTCTGCGCGATATGGTGACCATGGGCATCCTCAAGGAGGTGAGCGCTCCCACCAGGTGGGTCTCCACCATGGTCGTCGCCGCCAAGAAGGACAAAAGCGAGATCCGGATCTGCATCAACCCCAAGGACCTCAACCTTGCCATCAAGCGCCCCCACTACCCCATGCGGACGGTAGAGGACGTTGCTGCACAGGTCGGCCCTGCAACTGTCTTTTCAGTCCTAGATGCCGAGAGCTCCTTCTGGCAGATCCCTCTGGACGAACGCTCCTCATTCCTCACTACCTTCAGCACTCCCTTCGGCCGGTTCCGTTTCCTCCGCATGCCGTTTGGGATCAACTCTGCCAGCGAGGTTTTCCAGCGCACCATGGAGCAGCTGTTTGCCGGTTTACCGTGCGCCATCATCGTGGATGACATTCTGGTGTACGGGAGGGATGTTGCTGAGCACGACCTGAACCTCCGCAAAGTCCTGGACAGGGCGCGGGTGATAAACCTCAAGCTTAACCCAAAGAAATGTCGATTCCGGGTCCCAGAATTCACTTACGTTGGCCATGTCTTCACGGCAGGGGGTCTCAAGCTCGACCCCCAGAAAACGTCAGCGGTCACAGATATGCCCGCTCCTACCGACGTCCCTGGCCTGCAGCGCTTCCTGGGCATGGTCAATTACCTGGGTAAGTTCATACCCGACCTCAGTGAACTGAGTGCCCCCCTGTGGGAACTAATCAAAAAGGACTCCGCGTGGGTCTGGCTCCCGCACCATCAGTCGGATTTCGTGACTCTGAAGTTGAAGCTTGCCGCTACCCCGACTTTGAAATTTTTCGACCTGCACCGACCCATTATCCTCACTTGCGATGCCTCCAAGTTTGGTCTCGGTGCCGCTTGTCTGCAGCTCTACGACGGCCTTCAGCTGCCCGTCTCCTACGCTTCTCGCACCATGACCCCTGCCGAGCAGCGCTACGCCCAGATTGAAAAAGAACTGCTTGCCGTGGTCTTCGCTTGCTCCAAGTTTAAAGACTACATCCTCGGCAACTCTAGCTGACACCCTTTCTCGTGCTCCGCTGCCTTCCGTTGTCCGCCACCCGTACGAATCCTCCGACCTTCTGGTACTAAACGTCAACATTGTTCCTTCACAGCAGATGCAGTCCCTGGTGCAACACACTGCTGATGATCCTGCCCTGCAACAACTTGCGGACGTTATCCGCCGTGGTTGGCCTGACCGTCGCTCCGAACTGCCTGCTGGCGCTGTACCTTATTTCCTCGTTCGCGATGAACTGGTGCTTCACGCCGGCGTGGTGGTAAAGGGTCACAAAGTCGTGGTGCCTGCCGCACTGCGGGATCATTACTTCCAGACTGCTCACAGCGGCCACCCTGGGGTGGAAGCTACTCTATCCCATGCCCAGAGCCAATTCTACTGGCCAGGTATGGCTCAGGACATCCGTGACAGGGTCTCCGCCTGCGCTGCCTGCAACACCCTGCACCCCCATCAGCAGCGCCAGCCTCTCCTGCAGCCGCCGGCTCCAGAGCTCCCATGGATGGCCGTTGCCACCGACCTCTTTGAGTGGCGCGGAAAGCACTTCCTGGTCCTGGTGGACTCCTATTCCAGCTGGTTCGAGGTCGACCAGCTGACCTCCATCACCTCTGCCGCTGTCATCGGGAAGCTTCGCCGCCACTTCTCCACCTTCGGCTCCCCGGTGACCCTCCGGTCCGACAACGGCAGCCAATTCTCCAGCGACGAGTTCAAAACCTTTGCTGCCCGTTGGAACTTTCACCACATTACCAGCAGCCCCGAGTATCCTCAGAGCAACGGACTTGCTGAGCGGGCCGTACGTAGCGCCAAGGAGCTGCTGGAACACTGCCGCCTGTTCCGTGCTGATTTCCACCTTGCCCTGCTCAACCTCCGCAACATTTCCCGCGACCCCGCGCTCGGTTCCCCTGCCCAGCGCCTTATGTCACGCACCACCAGACCTCCCCTGCCGGTCTCCCAGCAGTCCCTCAAGCCCTCTGTACAAAATCCTGCCACTGTCACTGAGCGCATTGTCAAAAAACAGGTGACCCAGAAGCGCTCCTTCGACAAATCCGCCCGGCCCCTTCCACGTCTGTTCCCGGGGCAGGTTGTCCGAATGCAGTCCCCCTCTGGCCACTACCGCCTGGCCGTCGTAGTCGGCGACGCCGGTTCTCCGCGCTCCTACTTCGTCGACTACGAGGGGGCTATCTACCGTCGCTCCCGCCAGCACCTGCTCCTTGTGCATGAGCCCGCTCCGCCTCCCGCGGATCCTTCTCACCCCCCCATTTCTTCTCGAACTCCCGTTACCCCTCACGCCCCGACAACACCTCGCATGCCGCGCACCCTACCCTCACAACTGTCCGCCCGCTCCCCTGCCTCGCCTGTCAAGCCGGCAAGCCTCTCTCTCCACCCGGAGCCCCGCGTTCTCCTTTGCCCGCCTCTCCTGCCGATCCCCCGGCTGCTGTCCCTTCTGTTCCCGACGATGAGGAGGAGGGCGGCTTACGCACCCGCTCTGGCCGGCTGGTCAAGCCGCCTGTCCGCTACGGGGAGCTCGCATAGTGTTGTACTGTTGCCGGTGCGGTTGGTGTTCGTAGCGTATGAGCCGTGGTCACTCTGTATAGTACCTACCATGCTTTTGTTTCTAAGAGGAAGGATGTAGATCAGTGCATGTTCCTTTAACCATAGTGACCTCCCGTATTACTAACCACTCCCCATTGTCCCCAGTATAATTGTAGTGTCCCCACCTCTAGCTCGCTCTCTAGCTCCAGTGATGACCACGGACAGCTACAGCATAGTGCAAAAGAGTTACTTTAATAAACAGTTACAGTAAAAGACTTGTGTGTGCAGTAAGTCATTTTACAGCCACCTCCAACGTGTCCCCACCACTCGCAACATCTTCCCATCCCCCCTCCCCCCCCCGTTTGCCTTCCGTAAAGACCGCTCCCTCCGTAACTCCCTGTTCAATTCTTCCCTTCCCTCCCGCTACACACCTTCCCCGGGCACTTTCCGTTGCAACCGCAAGAGATGCTACACTTGTCGCTTTACCTCCTCCCTCGACTCATTTCAAGAACCCAAGCAGTCGTTCCAGGTGTGACAGAGGATCACCTCATTCAACCTCATCTATTGCATCTGCTGCTCTAGATGTCAGCTGATCTATATCGGTGAGACTAAGCGTAGGCCTTGGCGATCGTTTCGCTGAACACCTCTGCTCGGTCCGCACTAACCAACCTGATCTCCCGGAGGTTCAGCACTTCAACTCCCGCTCCCATTCCGTATCCGACCTTTCTGTCCTGGGTCTCCTCCATGGCCAGAGTGAGCAACACCGGAAATTGGAGGAGCAGCACCTCATATTCCGCTTGGGGAGTCTGCACCCTAGTGGCATGAACATTGATTTCTCACAACTCTCTTAACACTTGCTCTCTCCTCCCCTTCCTACCTCAGTCCTCGGTCTCCTCCTCCTCCTTTTTCCTTTCTTCTCCCCGCCTCCTCCCACTCCCTATCAGACTGAAGATGGGTTTCGGCCCAAAACGTTTCCTATTTCCTTCGCTCCATAGATGCTGCCACACCCGCTGAGTTTCTCCAGCATTTTTGTGTACCTTCGATTTTGCAGCATCTGCAGTTCCTTCTTAAACACTATGAGCTATACTTACCTTGGTCTAACTGTTGCAGCATCAGAGAGCTTCAATATGACAGTGAATGCAATAAAAGAGAAAGCTCGATGAGCTCTGTACGCAATAAGAAGAAGATTCTACAAAATCCAAATTCCAATTAAAATCTGGCTTAAAATATTTGACAGTGTAATCCAGCCTATTGCGCTTTATGGTAGTGAAGTATGGGGTCCGCTCAGTCACCATAGTTATAGTAAATGGGATAAACATACAACGGAGGCCCTGCATGCTGAATGGTGTCGCAACATCCTCCATATCCAAAGGAAAACACCAACAAACACATGTAGGGCGGAATTAGGCAGATACCCACTGATAATAATGATCAAGAAAAGAGCACAAAATGTTTGGAATCACCTTAAATCTAGCTCCCCAGACACCCTCCAGTTTAAAGCCCTTAAATCACAAGAGAGGAGCCCAGAAAAGAGTTCCCTCTGTCAGCTGGTACTGAGAATAACTACCCCAATTCAGTTATACAATACGTAACAGCATGCCATAACCTGAGAGACGGTGAATGACCAACATGCACATATGTACACATACACTAATTGACATTAACTGACACTAAGAGATTGATTTTGAATTGCTAAACTTGCTATTCTGTTGTACTGCTTACAGCTGCAAGAACGTGTAGCAATCAATAAAGGGCTATAGGTCTATTGCGAGTTTATGTACAGGGGCTGTATACTTGTATTTATACTTATGCATTTTAAATATGTATGTCATGTTTAAACTTTAGCAATATAACAGTGTATTTTATCATGCCAAGAAAGTTTTTTAATTGAAATTGATAGAAATGAAATTGATTGACAGTAGAGAGAGAGAGAGAGAGAGAGAGAGAGAGAGAGAGAGAGAGAGAGAGAGAGAGAGAGAGAGAGAGAGAGAGGAGTAGAGAGAGAGGAGGGAGAGAGAGAGAGAGAGAGAGAGAGAGAGAGAGAGAGAGCGAGAGAGAGAGAGAGAGAGAGAGAGAGAGAGAGAGAGAGAGAGAGAGAGAGAGAGAGAGAGAGAGAGAGAGAGGGGGGGGGGGAGAGAGAGGGGGGAGAGAGAGAGAGAGAGAGGGAGAGCGAGATCAGGCTGCTCGTCCAATATCAGTAATTAGAGAGAAGAAAGTTTGTTTTAGAAATTCGAGAAATTATTCATTTTAGAAATTGGAAAAGGTTATTGTTTAATTTTTAGGAATTAGAGAGAGGGGTAGAAGGTTATTTTTGAAATAAATATCAAAAAAGAGTTTGGTTTAGTAATTAGAAAAAGTTTATTCCAGTAAATAAGTAAATATTAAAAGGTTATTTTTCAAATAAAAATCAAAATGTTCACTTTTTGAATTGTTTTTTTAAAGTTTCAACTGAAAATAATAATAGTTTCCTGATGCTGCATATCTAAAATATGGACAGCATGTGTTAGAAATATTTAACAGCTCATCCCACGGATGTGGCATGACCTTATGAGCATTTTTCTGTTTGTACTTGATCTATTGTTTGAAACAAATGTATTCTACCTGAAATATTCATCTGATTTTGTTTTCAAATTTGACAAGATATCTATTCCCTGTTTTGCTGCTTTCTTGAATTGTTAAAAAAAACATGCTACAGCATATCATAATGTTTCCCATGTGAACGGCGTACAATGAAGAAGTTTGCTCATAACAAGCAATGACGGCCACTGTACTGAAGGATTATAACTGCTCCCGGCGATCTGTCAACTGGGCACAGCCTAATATTTTCTTCACAAATCTGGTGAATGGATTAGCTCCTTTGAACGTAGTTTTTTTTGTTGGCTTTTTTGCTTCCTGAAGAATGAATTTGAAATAAACTGTTTTTAGTAGACCTCATTGGAATTCTGTGCACTGAAATCCTTTTGGAATTAACCCTCGGATTCCACTGATTATGGAGCGCAGAGTCTGTTTCACATTTCTCTGGCTAATGACTAAGTGACTTTTGCAAGAGACTGAGGGAAGACAAAAGTTTGCCAACACTAAGATTATCAGTCAACTTAATGGATGGAAATGGTTTAGCCATGAATGAAATATGTGGGAATTATCAACGAGCCTTTTCTTAGCAAACTGAGGCAGGTGTTAATATTTGGAATCATGATCTGTATGAGTTGCAGCATGTATATAAAATACAGCTTGAGTATGATACGGTTGTAATTGCAAGCATGGTAATTCCAACTTGTCGCCTACCATCCTTCCTCAGCTTGCACCCTTGCATCGTACGGAAAAGAAGCAGGGCAGGATTGAATGCTAAAGCAGAAAGGAGCAATTGTTAGATCATAAGGCACAGGAGCAGAATAAGGCCATTTGGCCCATTGAGCCTGCTCTGCCATTTGATCATGGCTGATCTACTTTTCCCTCTCAACCCCATTCTCCTGGCTTCTCCCCATAACATTTGACACCCTTATTAACCAAGAACCTATCAATCTCCACTTTAAACATTCCCAATTACGGCCTCAACAGGCAAATAGAATGGAGATAAGGACATTTTCTATAGCCAGAGGTTGGTAATTCCCCATTTACTAGTATCCTCCCCTAATTTTCAATCTACCAACATCTTCATAAAAGGGAAACTTAACATTTTATCTTGAGGACTCCCTCGTAACCCCATTCTCCAGCCTTCTCCCCTTAATCCCTGACTAATCAATGGATAGATTCTGTTGTAGATACAGATATATTTTTATGTAAACTGTAAATGGGTCAATTGTAATCATGTATTGTCTCTGCTGAATGGCTAGCATGCAACAAAAGTGTGTTCCTCGGTACACACGACAACAAACTAAACTGAACTGAACTGTTCAGTAATTCCCCATTTCCTGGTGCCCTCCTCTAATTCCCAATATACCAGCATCTTCATAAAAGGGAAACATTTTACCTTGAGGACCCCTTCCGAGGCAGCGAGATATCCAAGAAAGATGTCCGCACTCTAGTAGATAGACACAACAAAGCTGGAGTAACTCCGTGGGACAGGCAGCATCTCTGGAGAGGAGTGGGTGACGTTTCAAATGTTGAAGGAATGTTGTCAGCGTCTGAAGAAAGGTCTCGACCCGAAACATCTCCTTCCCTCCAGAGATGCTGCCCGTTCCACTGAGTTACTCCAGCATTTTGTGTCTATCCATCTTCATCCAAGAAAAATTAGTGGTGCAGGAAGGCACTGCAGATACTGGTTTACACCGAAGATAGACTGGAGTAACAGTGCACCATCCAAGAAAAGTAGATGTTGTGTCGGGAAAGAAAACAGCAGATTTCTACCATTTCGCTTGTACTCTGAACGATAAGAATTAATCCTAATATATGCCTTGGGGGAAATCTGCAAAAATTATCTCTCCTGTTGACACCATCCACAATCACCTACAATCAGTCTGAAAAAAGGTCCCAACCCAAAATGATACCATTTCTCCAGAGATGCAGCCTGAGCTGCTGAGTCACTCCAGCCCTTATAGAATACGATCTCAATGCAGTATTTGATACAAACCTTTTTTTTCAAATCCTCTCCTTCCCACCCAAAATATTTCTCAGTATATTTCCAACATGGCACGGTGGCGCAGCAGTAGAGTTGCTGCCTCACAGCGCCGGAGACCCGGGTCAATCCTGACTATCGGTGATGTCTGTACAGAGTTTGTTCATTCTTCCCGTGACTTGCGTGGGTTTTCTCCGGGTGCTCTGGTTTCCTCCCACACTCAAAAGATGTACAGGTTTGTAGGTTAATTGGCCTGGTACAAATGTAAAATTGTCCCCAGCGTGTGCAGAATAGCAGCGTCAGTCCCAGCCTGCTCAACCTCTCCCTATAGCTCAGGCCCTCAAGTCCTGGCAACATCCTCATAAATCTTCTCTGTACCCTATCCAGCTCCACAGGGGCGAAAAACCTGGGGAGGACAGAGGGAACACATCCCCTCCATGTTTTGAGAGGTGGCGGACATCCCCCCCCCCCAAGTTTTTGTAATCCGGATTTAAAAATCCGGTGAAATCTCCGCTTTTCGCGGGACAGTGGGGGTGGGACTGATGATCGAGGGCGCCGATTGGACGAGAGAGACGTCGGTCAGCAGGCAATGGGGGCGGGACATGATGATTCAGCTCGATGATTGGAGGAGGGAGTTGGGGGGGGGTGGGACTGAGGATAGAGTGCGGTGATTGGAGGAGGGGACATGGCACAGACCTGCGCCTCATCCGCAGCCAGGATGATCCCGGCCGGATCTCCAGCGCTGTCCTGTCCTTACCCGAGTACCCCCCCCCCCCGCGGGTGGCCAGAGAGGTCGACAGCAAAGATCCTCCGCTATAGGATCTTTGGTCGGCAGTCAGACGGGCCAGCGCAGAGAAACAGCGCTAAATCCAACTAACTTTGCCTGTCCCGCCAGGTGAGCTTACAACCCTTCCTGGACTTGCGGGAAATATGGCCAGCATGGAGAAGTAGCGCTGGTGTCCCGTCAGTCCAGACAGGGCTGTAGTTAACCCGGCGAGACCGGCAGAGTTGAGCTGCATTCAGCGCTTGACAGCGGTTTCCGTCTCTGCAGCTTCACATCTTTCCTATAATATGGTGCCCAGAACTGAACACATTACTCTAAATGCGGCCTCACATCTTGTACAACTGCAACATAATTTCCCAACTTTTATACTGAATGTTCAGTACTGCAATACAGGTGCACAACCTTTTATCCGGTGTTCCGGAAACCGAAAAACTCCGAAAACCGGCCATTTTTTCCAGATGTCATCTGCGCACCAAAGCTCGCGTTTTGCGCCAAAACTGACCCCGAAACGACCCACGGTCAACCCAGGTCTGTACTACTGTAGCGGCTGCCTCCTCCCCGGAGACCGGGGGGACACTAAAACATCTGTAAATTATTGCTTAAATGTTAGTCAGTTAGTTTGGAGGGCTTTTATGTGAAGGGGGGGTGAAGGGGTAAACTTTAATTCTTAGTCCCCTACCTGGTCGGAGAGGCGGGGAGCGGTCAATGCCTTACCGGGTCGCCGTGCAGTAAACTCCGCAGCGCTGTGGCCGGTGGGGCTGCGGGCGGCGCCGGTTGGAGCTCTGACCCCGGCAACTCTACCCCTGGCTGCGAGGCGCTCCAAATCCAGCACGGCCCGCGGCCGGACGCCCCAGCTCCACGAATGTTGGGAGTCGGCGGCGTCGCAGCGCTGGGACACCAGCAGGGAGCGGGCAATGCCTTACCGGGTCGCCGTGCGGCAAGCTCCGGAGCGCTGTGGCCGCCGACCCAACATTCGCGGAGCGTCGCTGGATTTGGAGCCGCGCAGCCAGGGGTAGAGTTGCCGGGGTCGGAGCTCCCGCGGCCGGACGGAGCCCCCAGCTCCGTGAGGTTGGGAGTCGCCGACCAGGTAGGGGACTAAGAATTAAAGTTTCCCCCTTCACCCCTACTCCACCACCACCACATAAAATCCCTCCAAACTAACTGACTAACATTTATGCAATGATTCTTCTGGTCTCCGGGGAGGAGGCAGTCGCTCCAGACTTTTCAAGCCGCCCGCGCTACCTACCTAATCTACGCTAAAAATCTTCCATTCGGAAATCCGAAAATGTCCGAAATCCGACAAGTGTCTGGTCCCAAGGCTTTCGGATAAAAGGTTGTGCACCTGTATACTGAAGAAAGACAATTTACCAAAATGCCTATTCTACATGTTTATCTTCTGTAAATGTGGAGCTGCCTTATGTCTTAGTTACAAATATGCTCTGCGATCTAACCGATTGAGTTGTTAGATATGCTCTAGAGGACCCACACGTACGGGAGGGGGGGGGGGGGGGGGGGGTGAGTGGCAAATGTGGCCATTAGCCCTTAATCGTAGTGAATTTCAGTCTGCTTTCTACTTTGATAATGTAACTACAGTCAACGTGGGAACAGAAAACTGCACTCCCCGTAGGCCTGAGCCTGGTCTTTGCAATTGCTTTGTGGCATGTTGTCTGCTCTCTTATAATGGATCGAGTATCGCTCTGGTAGTGGGAATGCCCCATGAAAGTCAGGGAGGGGTTTGCTATTATAATACCCAGTGCTTGGGGCTAGACTTGGGCAACAGTATTCGCAACACCTTCACCGCTGCCGACGTTCACTAGCCCTATTCATGGTACCTAGCGGCTCTGTGGCCTGCATGGTGTATCCCTGGCTGCTGAGGATGCCCCTTTCCAAATGGAGCAGCTGTTTGGGAGGGTTGCTGTTACGTAGCCTATGTGATACCATATATGTACCACCTGCAATCACTCTGTCCACATCTCGGTGTATAAAGTCACCACTGAAGGACTATCACACAGGTTGAACACTTCTGGATAATAGCAGTCCCATTCTAGGGGCCTGGGAGGCTTGTCCCAGGTGACATCAGCATGGTCTTAGCAATGGAAACGTTGGTTAATGAGATGGTGTTACAGGATGCAAGCCGGGCCATTCATTGCATTACAGCTGAGATGGTTCATAGGCTCAACGTGTCCTTTATTATCACTTGTACCAAGGTGGAGTGGAATTCTTTTCTTGCACACCGATCAGAAGATTATTGCCATGCACAAGTATAATAAGTGCATAGGGAGGTTTCACGGCAGTCGGGTCATGACCCATGACCCGTACTGTTGCTACGCTACTCCAAATGGAGTACACGCGATGAACTGCAGGTAAACACTTACCATTGTTTCCAGCGTAGTGGGCCCGTTAAAACCCGCTGAAATTGTCAATTTTTGCGCTGTAAATAATTATGGAAATCGGGATAAGCGTGTGAGACATTTAGCCTACTTCAGAATTCCAAAAGTGAGGAGAAATGACGGTAGATAGAAGCGAGAGCTGAAGGGACAACAACAGCCAGAGTGCTTGGCGAACATTGGCCGTTTGCTCACTGCATTTCATCAACTAAGGCACTTTTTGTGTTTTTTCTTGATTCCTTTGGCATCTAAAAAGTTTCAGAAGTGATAAATCTGGCTGTAATTTTTTTAAATCGCCCATGGTTCTCGTGGGCTTTTACATACAAAATGAAAATACGTCTGAAGAAAACTTTACGGCCAGATTTATCATTTCTGAGAATTTTTAGATACCGAAGGAATCAAGAAAAAACACAAATAATGCCTTTTTTGATGAAATGCAGTGAGCAAATGCGATAATTCCCAATATTTTCAATGTTTACCAAGCACTTTAGCTGCTGTTGTCCCTTCACCTCTTGCTTCTCTTTACCTTCATTTCACTTCACTTTTGGAATTCTGAAGATGGGTACAGGTCTCTCACACTTACCCCGACTCCCACAATTTTTTTCAGCGCAAAAATTCAACATTTTGGCGGTTTTTAACAGGTAGGAAAGTACGCGTTTCTAGCATTAATAACATATACCGGAAGTGACGGATGTCTTCCAGTTGGATTTAGCGGCTACGTGCGTCGAGCCCTACGACCCAGTGACCTTCCGTGCAACCCGCCTATAACACATAGAGACAGCCGCTGAGTCCATATGCAATAGTCGTCAGGTTTTGCCACCATTTCAGAGTCCCGGTTGCAGCTGACCATAAGAGCCCGTTGCAGTTGCCGGCCTCAATCCGGTCGGCCTGTGAACCGTCGACTTCTCAGAGCTGGCCCATCTTCAACCTTCTTTTCGCAGGGTCGCCTCCTGCCGTCAACCTCGAGGGCAGAAGGAAAACTCCTGGTCTCCTTACCGTCCCTTTGTTCAGCGTCTGGCACTGTAGCCGATTCCTTCCACCTCCTCTCCGATTCCTGGTCTTCAGCGGCGAGCAGGGGCCGGGCTCAGCAGCTTCCCTTCCCGCGGTGGGCGGGCAGAGCTTCTTCTGCCACCCGTGACTCACTGAGAACTCCTGCCATCCCCACTGTGGCACTTCACAGCTGGTTGCCATTGGACCTCCTGTTGGCCAAGGAAGGCAGTACTTGTGCCACTATTGGTCGGCAGTGTTGTACATACATTCAAGATTCATCTGAAGACGTCAGTGATGTCATACCCAAACACAGACTGACAAGGTCAGAAAGATTGGGCAGGAACTGCACAGAAAGCCTCCTTCATTCATCCAGGGGACTCTTCATCACTCCGTGCTAGACTTCTGGGGCAGCTCCATTGGGCAATGGGAGTAGAGGGCTTTATTTCTGCTGGTTGTAATATTTGTTTTCATCACGATGAAGTGATAGCTCAAAGCACAGCTGCCTCCATCATGATGCTACAACAAACCACCCCTGAGATAGTTACTGACTGCAGAGTTCCAGAAACCACGGGCTATTGAACTCTAGCAAAACATGATGTTGTCCTTTACACAGCAAACGCGGGGAAGTGTGGAAGCTGCAGCGTGACAAGGGATAAGATAATGTGCAGCTGCACAGACAATCACCATGGGAACGAACCTCTCTGCACCAAGCATCACAGAACAACAACCTTGGTAAACTCTGCTCTAAGATCATAAGGTCAGAAGTGATAGGAGCAGAATTAGGCCATTCGGCCCATCAAGTCTATTCCGCTATTCAATCATGGCTGGTCTATACCTCCCTCCTAACCCCATTCTCCTGCCTTTTCCCCATAACCTCGAGCCCACAGCCAACAATGGCCCGTTTCCTAGATCTTTGCTACTTTTTTGCATTTCTTTCATTCATTTGTTCTAGAATGCTGGAGTAACTAAGCGGAACAGGCAGCTCCTCAGGAGAAAAGGAATAGATGATGTTTCGGTTCGAGATCCTTCTTCATTTATTCTATATCTCTCTATATCACCCTTTATATCTCTTGTTTTGCTTTCCCCTGACTCTCAGTCTGAAGAAGGGTCTCAACCCGAAACGTCACCTATTCCTTTTTTCTAGAGATGGTCTTATTCCCCCCAAGTATGTTATTTCTATTGGTTACTAATACTTATAAGAATGTATGGGATTAGTTATTATAATTTGTTTCTATTGGTTATTAATACATCAGAATATTTTGAGATTAGTAATTGCACTTGCTAATAAGAAATTAGAGAGTGCACAAAGTTCCAAATGTTTAATGTCTGTGTAAAAGTTGACAGTTTTTAGTAGACGTTTCGAGCAGTGGGTCTGCACTGCTCTCCTTGTGTACAATTAAGTAAAGTGCGTCAGGAAAACAAATGAAAGTTGTCAGAGTCCAGTTGATCGGCGACAACATTATAACAGCCTCCAGAGCCCAGCCATTGACTGTGGAGCTCCTATAATCTAACAGAGCAGCCTACCATGTGGAAACTTATGTCCCACTTGGCCGTCATTTGTGCACCATTTATGCAACCTGGTAGCATGTGGGTAGCGTGGGATGGGAGCATGGAGTGGTGTGGAGGAGTCTGGAGTTGTGTGCGGTATCGCGGAGCGCGCCAGGATTTCGTGCTGCATGAAATCTTCGCTGCCACCGGCTTGTCACATAAATGACGGCTATATGGGACAGGGTGACATTTCGGGTCGAATGGGTGACGTTTCGGGTCGAGACCCTTCTTCAAGACTGAAACATCATCCATTCCTTCACTCCAGAGATGTTGCTGGTCCTGCTGAGTCACTCCTGCATTTTGTGTCTATCTTCAATGTAAACCAGCATCTGCAGTTCCTTCCCACAGCTCTGTTTTTTGAATAGGGGGCATTACATCTACAGTTTTTCCATTTGTTAACACCACTCAAGGATCTGGAACATTTTAGAAAATCACCATAAATATCATAATCTGGGTAAATATCATAAACTGGGTATTCAAATGACGTCACGCGCTCCAGACGGCTGTGCGGACGCATGATGACGCATGCGACAGTCACTACCAGCGTGTCACGTAAATGATGGCCAAGTGGGTCAGGCCCTTTACAAATGTCTTGATGGTCCATGTGGACAATGTCTATGGCTTTGCCCTCATCAACCTTTTTTAGTTAGTTCAACACCAGCAAAACCAAGGAACTGATTGTAGACTTCGGCAGGGGTAGGATGGGGACCCACAGTCCCGTTTATATCAACAGGTCGATGGTGAAAAGGGTCAAGACCTTCAAATTCCTGGGCGTGCATATTTCCGAAGATCTCTCGTGGTCCCAGAACACTGATGTAATTATAAAGAAAGCACATTAGCGCCTCTACTTCCTGAGAAGATTACGGAGAATCAGTATCTTAAGGAGGACTCTCTCGAACTTCTACAGGTGCACAGGAGAGAGCATGCTGACCGGTTGCATCGTGGCTTGGTTCGGCAACCTGAGCGCCCAGGAGTGGAAAAGGCTGCAAAAAGTTGTAAACACTGCCCAGTCAATCATCAGCTCTGACCTCCCTACCATTGAGGGAATCTATCGCAGTCGCTGCCTCAAAAAGGCTGGCAGTATCATCAAGGACCCACACCATCCTGGCCACACACTCATCTCTCCACTGCCATCAGGTAGAAAGTACAGGAGCCTGAAATCTGCAACATCCAGGTTCAGGAACAGCCTCTTCCCCACAGCCATCAGACCATTAAACACAACTTCAAACAAATTCTGAACTAAAACAGCCTATTGCGCTTTATCTGTTTATATATGTGTGTGTATATATATATTCTATTGTTTATGGACACACTAATCTGATCTGTATTCAT
Source organism: Leucoraja erinaceus (assembly GCF_028641065.1). Lineage (NCBI taxonomy): Eukaryota > Metazoa > Chordata > Chondrichthyes > Rajiformes > Rajidae > Leucoraja > Leucoraja erinaceus. The sequence goes on along the minus strand of NW_026576444.1, from coordinate 85,711 downwards.
GCCTACAATACTATGTTGTGCTGCAGCAAGCAAGAATTTCATTGTCCTTTCTGGGACACATGACAATAAACTCTCTTGATTTTCTTCAAAAAACTCAATCCGATTTGTGAGACACAATCTCCCACGTACAAGACCATGCTGAACCCTCAACTGTAATATTTACTGTCCTCAAGAAACTTCCATTAAATGTTGCAAGTTCCCCAGTCTTCACATCTTTCCCCACAGTAAACACACAGGAGAACTACTCATTAAGGACCACAGCCATCTCCTTTGCCTCCACACAGAGATAACTGCTTTGATTTCTAAGAGGCTCTATTCTCTATCTATTCACCCTCTTTCTCTTGATGTACATAACATTTATGTGGATTTCCCTTAATATTATCTGCCAGCACTAACTCCTGTCCCCTTGTAGCCCTTCTGATGTCCTCCTTAAGTCTGTTCCTCAGTTCCCCAAACTCCTCCAGGGATGCACTTGAATCCAGTGACCTATTCCTGTCACATGTTGCCTTCTTTTTCCAGAACAGAGCCTCATTTTTGTTTGTCAAACAAGCCTCCTTACATCCACCTGGTTAGCCCCACTCTAACAGGAACATGCATGTCCTGAAGATAGACACAAAATGCTGGAGTAACTCAGCAGGACAGGCAGCATGTTCTCAGCTCCATCCATCTGGCCTCATTGGATGAACCATCAGTAATGTCATCTTGGACTACTCCGGTGACATTCTCCTTAATCAGTACCTCCTCCCCACCTCTATATCTCCTGTAGCACCTGTACCCTGGAACTTTAAGTTGACAATTATATACAATTTCTGTAATGGCTGCAACATCCAAGTCGCCTGTACCTATCCATGCCCTGAGTTCATCCACCTTATCTAAGCAAGTGTAATTCAATCCAAAATAAGTGCAATTCCAAGTATGAAGTATTGCATGTTGGGAGGTTGAATGTAAGACTAAAGTATGTAGTTAATGGCAAGACCCTTAACAACATTGATGTACAAAGGGATGCTGTGGTCCAAGTCCACGGCTTGTAGAAATTGACAACACACGTAGATAGAGTGGTAAAGAGTGGTGTCTTCATCGGTCATGGGATTCAGCTAATAATCTTGCAGCTTTATAGGACTTATCCACGTAGTTATGTTGGGTATATGGAACAAGCTGCCAGAGGAGGGAGTTGTGGCAGGTACTACACCAACATTTAAATGACATTTGGACAGAATAGAAAAGGTTTTGTGAGATATATGCCAAATGTGGACAGGTGGGACTAGTTTAGATAGGGTAGGTTGGTCAGCATGAGCATGTTGGGCTGAAGGATCTGTTTCCGTGCTGAGTGACTTTCTGACTTTGGTTAGGACACATTCCGAGTATTGTGTGCAGTTCATAGATACATAGACAGGTGTAGTAGTAGGCCATTCGGCCCTTCGGGCCAGCACCACCATTCAATGTGATCATGGCTGAACATCCACGATCAGTACCCTGTTCCTGTCTTCTCCCCATATCCCCTTGATTCCGCTTGCCCAAAGAGCTCTATCCAACTCTTTTAAATTCATTCAGTGAATCGGCCTCCACTGCCTTCTGAGGCGGAGAATTCCACAAATTCCCAACCCTCTGGGTGAAAAAGATTTTCCTCATCTCAGTTCTAAATGGTCTACCCCTTATTCAAAAACTGTGGCCCATGGTTCTGGACTCCCCCAACATCGGGAACATGTTCCCTGCATATGTGTCCAATCCCTTAATAATTTTATATGTTTCTATAAGATATCCTCTCATCCAAAATTCCAGTGAAAACAAGCCCAGTTCCATTCTTTCATCATATGACAGTCCCGCTATCCTGGGAATTAACCTTGTGAACCTATGCTGCACTCCCTCAATACCAAGAAAGACCTTCCTCAAATGAGCAGACCAAAACTGCACACAATACTCCAGGTGTGGTCTCACTAGGTCCTTGTACAACTGCAGAAGGACCTCTTTAATACTCCTCTTGTTATGAAGGCTATCATGCCATTAGCTTTCTCCACTGCCGGCTGTACCTGCATGCTTACTTTCAGTGACTGATGTACAAGGCCACCCAGGTCTTGTTGTACTTCCCCTTTTCCCCTGACATCATTCATATAATAATCTACCTTCCTGTTCTTACCTCCAAAATAACCTCACATTTATCCACGTTATACTGCATCTGCCCACTCTAACCCACTAATGTCCTATGTGGGACCTTATCAAAGGCTTTCTGAAAGTCCAGGTACACTACATCCACTGTCTCTCCCTTGTCCATTTTCCTCATTATATCCTCAAATATTTCCAGAAGATTAATCGAGCATGATTAGTCAAGCATGAATGTTGATTTCTCTAACATCAAGTAACCCTTGCTTTCTCTGTCCCTCCCCACCCGGGTTCTCAGTCTAGTTTCACTGTCCTCCTGATAAAACTTACTCTCTGTATGCCTTGTATCACCTTCCCCTCAGCCAACAATGAACCATTCTACATTTTCTTGATCATCATCTGCTTTGATCTGTTATTTTCACATCTTATCCTTCCACAAATCTCTAGTCTCCCTCTCCCCTGACTCTCAGCCTGAAGGAGGGTCCAAACCCGAAACATCACCCGTTCCTTCTGTAATTATGCTCCTAGAGCTAATCCCCCTTAGTCTAGTTCAGTAAAACACTGAGTCAAGCACTGGATCACTAAACTTTATTTTTTGAAACAATAACAAACTCCCTATACAATATCTAACCACCGCGGGTCCGATCCTTGTCACTGCTTGTTCAAGCCCTTCAGCCTCGTACAAGCAGGCACCTCCTAAAGGTCATGCAGTCCCAAGCGCCCCTCCAAAAGATCAACAATGATCCTCATGGGGATCACCTCTTATAGGTCATCGGACCCTGTGGGACAGAACTACATGGGGGTGGCAGACCCTACAAACCAATCACACATATCGAGCACCAATCACACATATCGAGCAGTAAATGACACTTCCCCAACCCAATTACAAAGTACCCCATTACAATGCTTCTACAGAAGCTTCTGGAAGGAAGTCAGTTGACCAAGTAATGCAACATTTTCCCAGGTATTATAAACAACTCAAACAAGGTTTCACACTTCAACCAATCATCAAACAGCAGCACAAACACCTTGCAACATAATTAACAGTATTTACAACCTATCTGCAGCTGGCCAATCCTGATCATGCATTTGCAATACCTCAGAGCTTCTCTGCAGAGTCCTCATGAATTTTCACCTTATCTGACATATCAATCTAGGACCTAAACTGTCTGGCACTGGCTCGCAGCTTGTAGCTTTTCACAGATAAAATCAAGCAGGCCTCTAAGCAGTTATTTTTATAATAACTCTAATTTGGCCAATATTAACATTCCTCCATTTTATCATAATGATAACTCATCATTAATGATAACCATAATACAATTGTGACTGCTTTATTCTAACAGATATCTTAACAAAAAGATGTTGATGTATTTCCCCAGAATTTCATCAAGCCCGAATTTGCGTGGGTGTAGCAGCATGATTTCCGTCTGATGGATCTTCACCTCCCGAGTTTTCATGGGCGCAAATCCCCTCCATCCATCTTGATAATTCATCTGTGCTTAATCCACTGTAGAGTATGAAGTTTCTGAAAGAATCTGGAATAAAGTAAGTTAGCAGTCCATACTCCCACTGGTACTCTTACAGCGGCGGAGATGTACCCATGCATTCCTCCCTTCCTCCTTCAACAAAAGGCCTCTCACTATATGCTGCTCTTCCTCTACAACATAACTCTCTCAACACTAGAGTCAAAGCTAGAATGTAGTCGGTCATCTCCACAGTTACATGATGTAAGTTGATTACGTTCATTGCATTTTGATTCTAGGGCATTCTTTAGGGTCTATCATAATGATTTCAGCTGGGCCAAGTCTAGATTTCCCCACAGGCATGACTCCTATTTGAAACAAATCTATGGGAAGTAATTTTAATCAAACCAATTTCAGTCTTGCCTCTAATTTAGTCAATTTTAGTTTCAACAGTTTGATCTACAAATCCAGCAGCCTGTGATCGATACTCACAATACAATTGCTGCTGGATCTCCAGCTGTTTGCATAATATATATTAGTTTGTTCTAATATGATGTGGATCATTATCTAAACTAAGACGAATAAGAATGCCAAATCTTGGGATAATTTCTCTTTAACTCCTTGAAAACAATTGCCACTTTATTATCAAGGGTTGGACAAGTTTTGATCCACCAGCGGAATGCATTGACTTTGACAAACATGTACCTATAACCATGAAACCGCCTCTAATTTGATGTAATCCTTCTATAATATCTTGAACAGCCCCATAGGCAATAATGGTTCTTTTTCTCTAGGTGGTTAGCATCTTGGAGGGAGACTTGATATTTAAATTTTAATCTACCTTATTATTTTTGTACTATCATCTTATGTTCCCAGGGTATTCTTTCACTGTCAGATTGACACCACAATTCCTGATATCTCTCAGGGTCTAACCTCTCCTTGATGACCATTAAATAGTCCTGTCCCATTTATGACTTTTTCTGGGGGTGAGACATGAAACGGTATCAAGTTAATTTATGTAGTGCCTAAATCAACATTGTCAATTATTTCTGAAATAGATCCCATGCTATTCTGGTAAGCCATTGTTAAGTGCTAGGTTTTAAAGTCATTCCAATAACACTGCCAATAACATCGTCTGAAGAAGGGTTTCGGCCCGAAACGTTGCCTATTTCCTTCGCTCCATAGATGCTGCTGCACCCGCTGAGTTTCTCCAGCTTTTTTGTGTAACACAATAACCATGTCCTACGATTTCCTGGTAGAGCGTCAAATTTGCAATTGGTTATAAATTGTTATACGTAGTATTTAGAATTTGGGCGTGGAGGTGGGGGGGGGGGGGGGGGGGGGGGGGAGAAGGGGAGAGAAGGGGGGGGGGGGGGGGGGGGGAGAAGTAGTGGAGACACTTTTAAGAAGGCAGCCAGCTTTTAATAAAGTTTAACGGGCATTTAACTTACCAGTCAGTTTTCCTTGGTGCTGAAAACTCCAATGAGCCAATTAAAATGCCTGGTCAGCATAGGACATTGCCTACGGCTTCCCTCGACTGCCTGCAGCTAAATAGAGACCCCACTCCACTGCACTACGAGTTCAAAAGAACCATGCAAACCAATGTTTACTCGCGGAAACATTTTCAACATGCTGTAAAATTTTCCTTGAACAAACTGAGGCTGTGAGTTTGCGGGAACTTCTCTCGAGCATGAAGGAGAGTTCCAGTGCCTCCTAGGACCACATGTCGACCATGCTGTGCGTTTGAGTCGACGGCAAACTCTTCTAAACTCGCAGATTAGGTCGCCGCAGTGGTACAGCCCCTTAAGGCTGCTAGAAATCTGATGTGTTGTGTTGGAGTAATTGTCCGTTGTATCACATCCCATGGGTCTTGGGAGTCTACATAGTATCCATGCATTGTAGTTCTCAAGTAATCTACAAAGGAAGCAGGTGACTTCTTTCTGTTAGGGATCTTGCCTAACACTGTCATCATCTCATTGGGCTTCCATGGGATGTGGGCATCTGTCGTGCGGGGATTATTTGCATCCGCTGCACTAACCGGATCAAAAGTTGGGGTAGGCACTTTCCTAACTGGGAACTGCCAACAGGTTATTTGCTCTGCTCTCATAATATTTGCTATATCGGGATCTGTTTTAGTATCTCCAGCTATTGTCTCACCCTCAGAGGCACTTTCCTCCTCACTAAGGGAATCACGGTACCTTTCAAACAACTCCTGATTATCCCCCGCTGCCCATCTAATTAATCTCAGCACAGGCTCGCAGGCACTTCGGATGTTGTATTATCCCTTCAAAGCTCTTATCCGTGAATACTGGCTCTATTCATATGCCCCTGTCCCACTTAGGAAACCTGAATGGAAACCTCTGGAGACTTTGCGCCCCATCCAAGGTTTCCGTGCGGTTCCCGGAGGTTCCAGGAGGTTTTTGTCAGTCTCCCTACCTGCTTCCACTACCTGCAACCACCTGCAACCGCCGGGAACCGCACGGAAACCTTGGGTGGGGCGCAAAGTCTCCAGAGGTTTCCGTTCAGGTTTCCTAAGTGGGACAGGGGCATAACTTTCCTTCTGGTTCCGTGAGCTACCGAACTATCTATCATTAATGATGTAATCAGGGTTAAAGAATCCCGTCCAGCGACACTACTGTTGATGAAGCGAGCTTTGGTGTCAATTCAGTAGGTGGAGTTAAAGGTGTTGCCGAATCCAAATGTGTGTTGTGTTCACAAGCTAAACAAGGTATAGCTGAAGTACTAGGAATGCGAGAAGAATAAAGGGAAGGCTGTGAACCTCTAATTAGAATACTTTCTCACCTCTTCAAATAGAAACATAGAAACATAGAAACATAGAAAATAGGTGCAGGAGTAGGCCATTCGGCCCTTTGAGCCTGCACCACCATTCAATATGATCATGGCTGATCATCCAACTCAGTATCCTGTTCCTGCCTTCTCTCCATACCTTTAGCCACAAGGGCCACATCTAACTCCCTCTTAAATATAGCCAATGAACTGGCCTCAACTACCTTCTGCCTACCTTCCAGAGATTCAGCACTCTCTGTGTGAAAAAGGTTTTCCTCATCTCGGTCCTAAAAGATTTCCCCCTTATCCTTAAACTGTGACCCCTTGTTCTGGACTTAGTCATAGTCATCTTCTTCCCGTTTAAGGTCAATGCCACACACCAGGTCCTTAAATTCAAGATCTGCTGGTGCCAGTATCCCTTCGGAAGATTTCCCACTTCCCAGGTCCTGCTCCCTAGCATATTACTGCTCCTTTCTCAAGGTACCCAGAGGTTGTTAGACCTCAGTATCTTTCAGCTCGGATAGATCCAAGCCTTGAAGTTGCTCTCTTCCAATTTGCCATTCTTATAACCTCTTTATTTGCCTTCCGCGTCACATAGTATATTCTCCACAATCCTATTAACTTCTTTGCTACCTCACTGTCACTATATTGCCAAATAATTTGTTCTATATATTTATTCTATATATTTATATATAAATTGTTCTATATATTTATTCCCTTCAATGTTCTAATGTCTCCCTTGGGCCATAATTCATCCCCTAAACACTTATTCAATGCTCCCTAAAAGTTTCTCAATCTCTCAGCTTTTTGTGGAAATTCAATGCATATTAATTGCAAAGGACTTTTGGAATCTTCAGTCATATTTCACACAACTTGATTTCCCATATTTGCAGACAATGGAAACAAACTCCTAAGCAATTCACACACCTCCTTAACAATTCACAATTCTCTCGCAATCACTACATTTATCAAACTCGCTAACGAACAGATGCCAAAAGCTCTGTAGCGTGTCAACAGTCTTGCACTTTTCACAGCACAATCAATCCTTTCAAGCGGGTAACCGAACAATTTTGCACAATTCACAACACGGAGCTTTCAACCTGTAAACAATTCCAAAACAGTCTTTGGTCGACCAAATTAAGGTGCTTCAGTGAGCAATCAAACACACTCTTCAGCAACAATCTCCCACACTCAAAACACTTTAGTCTAAACGCTGCCAAATAAGCTCAAAACATGCAAGCAAAATCGTACTTAGACAAGAAACTATACAACTGATTACTATCATGCAAAAACATATTCCAATATAAATTACAAGCATTCGTCTAATATCACATTTGTTTACTGCACAGTTTCAAGAACAAATCACAGTATAGTTTAATCCCTTGTCATGCTGTTTTCAACCAACAGAACAACCCGCTTGATACAGCGATCGGAAGGGTACGAACTCCTAGTTGAACAGCCACGAGTCGGACTCTAATTATAATAACAGTCCCAATCAAACTATGTTCCTATACAGTCGATTCAAACCACTGTTACAACAGTGTATCTTATTAAATAATTTAACATAGTTTAAAGGAAATGAACTAAAATTGATGATATATACTAATATACAGTAATTAACGAAAATGTTCATAATAATACTAACATAATATAACCGTGTGTGAAGGAGGGAGGAGCATCATACACTTGGAAAAGAGCCAGATGCTTGGCTCTTTTTAACCCCTTGGAACCTGCGTGTACTTAAGATAAAGACTGGGATATAATGTAATAACTTCGGGTGTATAAGGTATAACTTACATATGGTAACGTTTAGAACAGATTAATGCTAGATAAATTGGAAATACATATAGAATTGAACATATGTTTTTGTTTTGTTTTTTGTTTTTTTTCCCTCTCTTTCTGAAGTCTTTTCTGTTTTTATCTGCTCTGGTTGGATAAATTTTAAAAGAATATGAAAATGGCCCGCAGCCTTTTACGATACTCTGTTAAAGGGACGGAGCTCAATGTACAACATCAACAACGGAAGTCTACACATTTTTCCCCACCTTAGGTGGCTTTTTGTTTTTAAGGTATCTTCTCTTAGATACCTTAATATCACCTTTTTTTTTAAATCACTACCATAACTCTTATGTTATTTAAAAAAATTAATATCACAACACATGCTTTCTTTTTTTTAAATTACGGTATAATAGAGGAAGGAGATGCAAAATACTTCTAAAAGTTCGGGACGACCACCAACACCCAGAGTTCTGAGGTATTTGGTTGGACCATATGAATCAAAAATACCAAACTAATGTATAATGCAAGACGATAGACAAATAAAGAACGGAGGAATTACATTCTGCAACTGAAATATTAGGGGTGCCAAGATGAACCAATTAAAATCATTAAATTCGGACATAACCTTTTTGCAGGAAACACATATGAAACAACAAACACAGATGAGATTGAAGGCAAACTGGATAGGTCAAACTTATTATTCTTCATTTACTTCTAAAGCTAGAGGTATGGCTATTATCATTCGAAAAGGTATACCATTTAAATTAAAGAATACTATATCAGATAAAGAGGGAAGATATTATAGTTTCGGGAGAAATTTACTCCACCCCATTGACATAAATATTTACGCTCCGAATTTTGATAACCCCCAATTTTTTAATAAACTTCTGGATATAATATCAGAGTATAATTACCAAAATGAATTAATAGGGGGGGATTTCAATTGCGTTTTAGACCCATATTTAAATAAATCACTAAAACAAAGGAGGGGTAACTTAAAATCTAAGACTAGTGAACTTCTAAATACATATATAAAAAATACTAATATAACAGATGTATGGAGAACTGCTAATCCAACTGGAAGGGAATATTCATTTTACTCCTCGGTACATAAAACTTATTCACGAATTGCTTATTTCTTAGTGGATACAAAATTAATTCCATACACGATCAATCCTAAATACCACAATAGTATTATTTCTGATCATTCCCTGTTGACTTTTCTTTTAAAATTTGAGGGAATGCCGGGTAAAAAATCTTTCTGGAGGTTTAATGCACTAAATCAGAGAAAGGTGAATTACTAACATTACCTAAGGATATTAATAAAAGATTTGCTCAATTTTATCAAAATCTATATACATCTAAAACTAAAATAGAAGATAGTAAAATTATAAATTTTTTAGATAACTGTAATCTTCCAAAACTTGACCTCTCAGAACAAGCTCAGATTGCACTTGAAGAAATAGGAGAAACAATAAAATCATTGAGAAATGGTAAGACGCCTGGACCAGATTAATTTAGTAATGAATTTTACAAAAGATTTCACGAGATAACGGCTCTACGTTTACTTAAATTATATACTCACGCTTTTAAAGAAAATAAACTACCAGAAACTTTAGCTGAATCAACTATTACGCTTATACCAAAAAAAGATAAAGATTTAGAAGAACCGGGCTCATACAAAGCTATATCACTTTTAAATACAGATCAGAAAATGTTAGCAAAGACCTTAGCAAGAAGATTGAGTAAATACATTAGTAAATTGATAAATCCAGATCAAACGGGGTTTATACCTAAAAGATAATAATTTAATAATTTGAGGCGCTTGTTTAATATAATGTACTCACATAAAACGGAAGAAGATATATACAAAGTGCTGCAAAAATTTAATTTGGGAGAGAATTTTAATGTATGGGTAAAATTATTATATCACAAACCAACGGCAAGAATATTAACTAATAATATGTTATCTCCAAAATTTCAATTATCGAGGGGCAATAGGCAGAGATGTGCATTATCACCCCTGCTATTTGCCCTTATCATGGAGCCTTTGGCTGAAAATATAAGAATTCATCCGAATATTCACGGATATAATACTAAGGACTCAAATAATAAAATCTCATTATACGCAGACGATATACTTCTATATATTACAAATTCACAAATGAGCATTCCAAATTTATTAAATATTATAGAGGAATTTGGTCTTTTTCAGGATACACAATAAATCTGAATAAAAAGTGAAATCATGACGTTAAAGCCTCAAGAATCGGCACATTAAAATTCACCTTTAAAATTGGAACAGAAAACTTTAAGTATTTGGGTATCCAAATTACTAGAAAATACAAATCATTATGTAATGCTAATTTTATGTCATTATTAAATAAACTGAACATGTTGATTAAATTCTGGAAAACGCTCCCGTTGTCATTAATAGGCTGAATAAACACTATAAAAATGATTTTTTTTTAACCACAAATATTATACCTATTTCAATCTATACCATTATAAATACCAAAATATTTGCTATATCAAAAAATTAGACTCTAATATTACCAACTTTATTTGGGACTATAGATCCCATAGAATTCAAAGAAAACCCCTGTGTAAACTCAAAGACGCTGGGGGACTTTCACTTCCAAACTTTTTGTATTATTATTGGGCAGTGCATATTAAGAATATAATTTATTGGTTGGACAGCTCTTCCCAACAGACAGAATGAATAAGAATGGAGAAAGAGGATTGTTCTCCTTGTAATATAGGAGCGATCCTCTTCTCCCCGATAAAACTGAACAACACAATATATAAGAATAACCCAATTAATCATAATACAATAAGAATTTGGAAACAAATAAAATTAACTTTAAAATTAAGAAACCTATCAGTGTTAACGCCAATAGTGAATATCATATTTATATAATAGTATTTTATATATAGAACTACCATCGACAGAGGCACTTAGAGAAGATTGGGAATGAGAATTAATGATAAAAATCACGAAAGAAACATGGGAAAAGTATTTGATATATATACACAAATGTTCGATGAATGTAAGACATAACTTAATTCAATTTAAAATTTTACATAGATTCTATAATTCAAAAACTAGACTGAATCAATTTTATCCAAATATTTCTCCCATTTGTGATAAATGTTTATCTCAAAATACCACTATAACACACTCTTTTGTTTCCTGCATAAAACTTCATAAATTCTGGAGCGATATCTTTGAAATATTTACAAAATTATTCAAGATAAAAATTAAGCCTAACACTGAAATGATTATACTTGAAGTAACGGGAGACGGGAACAAATTGAACACATTTCAAAATTCATTTTTTAATCATGGGTTAATAATGGCAAAAAAACTTAAATTTTGGAAAAATACACCCATACCAATGCTTAAAATGTGGATTTTTAACATGTTGGATACAGCACATCTTGAAGAAATGCGATTCCTCCTAATGGATAAACCAGACCAATTCTTAACAAGGTGGTCTCCATTTATCGACTTCTTGGAAGCATATGGTGCAACAAAATCGTAAAAAACAATTGTTTCAGGACTGGGTGAAGGATGGTCAAGAATATAAATACCTATCTCCTATAATCTCCTACTTTCTACTCTTTCTCTTTCTCTCTCCTTTTTTTTCTCTTTTTTTTTCTCATTTTCTCTCTTTCCTCCCTTTTCCTTTTCACACACCATACATCACACGTTTTTCTATTTTTTATTATCTATTCTCTCTTTCTCTCTTTTATTATTTTAAAAAATGAAGCTTTACATAAAATGTAACATGCCAATATATATTAGGCACCTCCGTGCCACATTACTGTACTTACTTCTAATAAATATAAATTTAAAAAAACATCAGTGTATCTAATGCCCCTGTCCCGCTTAGGAAACCTGAACGGAAACCTCTGGAGACTTTGCGCCCCACCCAAGGTTTCCGTTTGGTCTCTTCTTGTCCGAGCCCTTCAGCCCAGCAAGCGGACACGTCCAAAAGTTCACGCAGTCCCAAGCGCCCCTCCAGAAGATCCTAGTGGTAGCAATGTTACAAAATTTTGAGATTTTAAAAATCAAGTCTGTAATTTATCCCATCAGATAAAGCATAAAAAGAAGTTTAATTTTACACCTAATTCACTTTCATATCTCAATTATTTAAAAAGTTATGGCCATTTTCATACTCGCAAATTAGCATCTTGTTCCCTATTGATTTTCTATGGTCATAACAAAAAAAGCTGTGATCGTGGACAGTCAAAAGCCCATAACTTTCTTAAAAATTTAGAGAACTGAATGGAATTTTCAGTTATCATAGATTGGACATTCTGAAACAAATATAAAATAATCTTACTTGGATAACCTGAAATTAAAGCATATAATTAGTTAGTTACCCAATTGTAGCTAATTTCAAACTTCAATTACTAGATCTAAACATCTATCCATTTCTTAATAAATGATTAACATTTTTAAATAGCCTAAGTGTCCAAATAATATTCACAAATAATTCACAATAAAACATGATTTTTAAATCTCATTTACATTAATTTATAGGCCAAATGGAAGGAATTTAGTGTTCAATTGCTGTAAATTAAAGTCAATTTAAATCAGCTTTCTAGTGAGATCCTGTGAACGCGCTGGTTTAGAACGTTCACATTGCGGTAGATTTGTGCCCCAAATGCCCAGAAAAATACTGCGGGATATAATGGGCCCAAAATTAGCTACTCGCAACATTAAACTTTGTATAAAGGGATCTTAAGAAGCCCTTTTTAATGTAAAAATAAACAGCCTACCTTCTATTGTCCCCTTGTATGAGATCCGGCCGGTTGCCGGCGGTTGCGGGTTTAGAGGTTAATTTTTAAACTACTATAACAATTAGATAAAGCCCTTAAAAGTAATAATAGCTAAAGCGACGGAATCTTCCAGCGATTTTTCGTTAATAATTAACTAGGCTGAACATTCTCGATTTGAACAGCCTAGGGAAAATCGCGTTTTAAACCAGCCCCCTCTAAACGGCGCCAAAATCGCGCACACGGGCTGGGACAGATTTTCAGCGATGCTTCAGGCACGCTTTGCAACATACCTACTAGTGGGGATCACTTTTCATAAGTCATCGGACCTTATGGGGCCTATCAGCAGAGAGCAGAGGCCACCCCGATTGAAGTCCCGTCACCCCTTTGCTCCACAAGGAAAACAACTCCTAGCATCCATCCAGCCAACTGGACAAAATCACACTGGATAGCCACCAAGTGGTAACAGGAGTGGAAGGCATTACACAGCTACATCTCTTCACCAGATAAAAGCTGTCCAGGGTCAGACCTCCCCGGAGGAGCATGGATGAAGCTCAACAGCCTTGATACTGGAATTGGGCGTTTCAATGCCAGCGTGTGGAGATGGGGGCTCCGCCAGAGCCCAGCCTGTGAATGCGGAGCAGAACAACAGACAGCCATCCGTGTCATCTCTGGGTGCCCGCTCTACCACTCACCAAATGGAGCTCAGGGCCTGGCAGACATTGATGCAGAGACACCAAACTGGCTGCTCAACACCCGGCTTGAGATCTAACTATTCCTTTGGTTTACGTTTCATTTGCAAGAAGAAGAAGAAGGACCCTGTGGGGCAGAACTACATGGGGGTAGCAGCCCCAACAAACCAAGTCAGTCGGAAGTCAGTCGACCAAGTAATGCAACATTTTCCCAGGTATTATAAACAACTCAAACAAGGTTTCACACTTCAGCCAATCATCAAACAGCAGCACAAACACCTTGCAACATTATTAACAGTATTTACAATCCCTCTGCAGCTGGCCAATCCTGATCATGCATTTGCTACACCTCTGAGCTTCTCTGCAGAGTCCTCATGAATTTTAACAATGAAGAGGACATCTGGACCTCACCTTATCTGACATATCAATCTAGGACCTAAACTTTCTGGCACCCGCTCGCAGCTTGTAGTTTTTCTCAGAGAAAGACCAAGCAGGCCTTGCAAATGCAAAGATCCTCTATTTTCTAATAACTAATTTGGCCAATATTAACACTTCTCTCCAGAGATGCTGCCTGACCTACTGAGTTACTGCAGCACTTTGGTGTAAATCAGCACCTACAGTTCCTTCCTACACATGGGTTTCCTCTGGGTGCTGGTTTCCGCTTCCATCCCACACCCTAAATGTGTGCGTGTTAGATTAATTGGCATTCTCCAGTGTGTAGGTGAATGGGAGAATCTGGGGAGAGTGGATAACGAAGTGGGGAAAATAAAAGAGAATTAATGTATAGGAGAGAACTGCAGATGCTGGTTTAAACTGAAGATAGACACAAAAAGGGACAGGCAGCATCATGGAGAGGAGGAATGGGTCACATTTCGAGTCGAGACTCTTCTTCAGATTGATGTCAGGGGAGCGGGAGATACATAGACAAGGAAGTTTAACGTGTGACAACAGGATAAAAAGAATGGAGATCAAGGGACATGTGGAACAGATCAATGTTAGCTGGGGGAAATTCACAGCAACAAAGCAAACAGAGATAGAATGTAGTTGGAGTCAGTAAGACTGGTGGGTGAACTTGGTAGGGGAGGGGATGGAGAGAGAGGGAAAGCAAAGGTTAATTGAAGTTAGAGAAGTCAATGTTCATACCGCTGGGGTGTAAGCTGCCCAAGCGAAATATGAGGTTCAGTTCCTCCAGTTTGCGCTGGGCCTCACTCTGACAATGGGGGAGGCCCAGGACAGAAAGGCCAGATTGGAAATGGGAGGGGGAGTTAATGTGTTTAGCAACGGGTGATCAGGTAGGTCTAGGCGGACTGAGCGGAGGTGTTCAGCGAAATGATCGCCAAGCCTGCGTTTGGTCTCGCCGATATATAGGTGTCCACACCTGGAACAGTAGATACAGTAGATGACGTTGGAAGAGGTGTTAGTGAATCTCTGGATCACCTGAAAAGACTGTTGGGGTCCTTGGACGGAGTCGAGGGGGGAGACAAAGGGACAGGTGTTGCATCTCCTGCGCTTGCAGTGGAAGGTACCTGGGGAGGGGGTGGTTTGTGGGAAGGGATGAGTTAACCAAGGAGTTACGGAGGGAACGGTATCTGCGGATAGTGGAAAGGGATGGAGATGGGAAGATGTGGCTGGTGGTGGGATCCTATTGGAGGTGGTGAAAATGTTGGATGATTATGTGTTGTATGTTACGGCTGATAGGGTGGAAGGTGAGGACCACGGGGACTCTGTCCCTGTTACGACTGGGAGGAGGGGGAGCAAGTGTGGAACATTGGGATATTGAGGAGACCCTGGTGAGGGGCTCATCTATGATGAAGGAGAAGAACACCCCATTCCCTAAAATTTTCGAGGATTGAGATAGGATTATGTAAGTGGAAGTTGGTGGTTGTCCCAGACTTGGTGAGCTGAAGGGCCTGTTTCCTTACCGCATGCCTATATCTCTTTGACAATCTAAGCATTAATAAAACAAGATTATTTGTCTATAATCACATTTTTGGTGGGAGCCTGCGCTGTGCAATTTGGTTCCATTCCTGACATAGCAGGGAATGACGTTCTCGAAGGTAGCAGGTCATAGAGAAATACGACAATACAATATTGGGGTGGCATAGTAGCGCAGCAGTAGAGCTACTGCCTTACCCGGGTTCAATGCTGACCATGGGTGCTGTTTGTACGGAGTTTGCACGCTCCCCCTGTGACTTGCATGGGTTTTCTCAGGGATCTCTGGTTTCCGCCCATACTCCAAATAAGCACAGGTTTGTAGGTTAATTGGCTTGGTACAATTGTAAATTGTCTCTAGTGTGTGACGGATAGTGTTAGTATGCGGGGGATCGCTCGTTGGCACGGACACGGTGGGCCGAAGGGCCTGTATCTCTAAACTAAACTAAATTAAAACACTTCAGCTAGGAGATTTATGAGCACCATCGAGCATCCATTTACAAAAATCCTACACCAATCTCATTTTATGGTCCCCACATCATCAACTCCCCCCAGCTTCTTCCATTTATTTACATATCAAAGGCAACTTACTGTGGCTAATTAAGCCGCTAATCTGCACAAAGGAGCAAAATGGAGGAAACCGCACACTGACAGTGGAGCATCAGTAGACTTGATGCCTTACCAGAGACCCGGGTTCAATCCTGACTATGTGTTGTCTGTATAGAGTATGCATGTAGTTTGTACATTCTCCCAATGACCACGTGGGTTTTCTCCAGGTGCTTTTGAGGTTAATTGGCTTCTGTAAACTGTAAATCGTCCTAAGATTAAAAGGTCATGTGATAGGAACAAAATTAGGCCATTCGGCCCATGAATGCTACTCTGCCATTCAATCATAGCTGATCTTTCTAACCACATTCTCCTGCCTTCTCCCCATAACCTCTGACAACTGTACTAATCAAGAATCTATCTGTCTCTACTTTAAAAATATCCATTGACTTGGCCTTCCCTGTGGCAAAGAATTCCACTGATTCACCATCGTCTAACTAAAGAAATTCCTCCTCATCTCCTTCGCAAAGGAACGTCCTTTAAATCTGAGGCTGTGACCTCTATTCCTAAAATCTCCTACTGGTGGAAACATCCTCTCCACATCCACTCTATCCATGCCTTTAACTATTAGGTAAGTGTAGTAACACATCCCTAGTGTCCAGGATAGTGCCAGTGTACAGGGTGATCGCTGGTTGGCATTTTTCAGCTTGAAATTGTGCAATCTGGTGCATACAGTAGCGAGTCTTTTAACTTACACTTGAATGCAACATTTAAGCTTCAAATTGAATTAGGTATGAATAAGGTTAGGCTAAATTACATTCCTAATAACATTCCACAGTAGAGCCAGGCTCTGATCAACAGGTGCAGCACATGAATGACCTTAGTATATTCATGTATGGAAATCAGATGATTATTCATGCTTTTATGCATATATATATATGGAGAAACAAAAACATAGAAACAAAGCAAGAGGTGTCAGACTTCCATCACTGTTCTGCACAAATAAATCAATCAACCTTCCCCTTTGACAATAGAAACAAGATGAAAATAATGCCACATATTCAACTGTTCAATGAAATTAAGATATATATGTAAAACATATATATGGAAACAGGCCCTTCGGCCCACCAAGTCCTCACCGACCAGCAATCTACCGTACACCAGTTGTATTCTACACGCCAGGGACAATTTACAGAGGCCAATTAACCTACAAACCTGCACTTCTTTCCGATGTGGGAGAAACCAGAATATCCAGACAAAACCATGTGGTCATAAGGAGAATGCACAAACACTGTACAGACGGCACCCCTAGTCAGGATCAAATCTGGGTCGGTGGTGCTGTAAGGCAGCAACTCTACTGCTGCACCACCGTGCCACCTCATTAAATTATTTTTTTCTGTGATATATTGATTATGGTGCATGTCAATAAAGATGAACACATGATTCTGATTTCTGCCCTTAATTGGACAACACACATCTCCAGTCATTGTGTTTCATGGCTGGTTTTCAGCCTCTTCAGTCTGAAGGTCTCAACCCGAACCATCACCTATTCTTTCTCTCCAGAGATGCTGCCTGCCTGCTGAGTTATTCCAGCTTTTAGTGTCTGTCTTCAGTTTAAACCACCATCTGCAGTTCCTTCTTACACTCTTTGTTAAGCAAAACAGGTCCTATTTTCATAATATTATTCACCTCAACTAAGTAGTTTCTTCACCTCTGTTGCTGCAGAGAATACAATCCCAGTTATCAAATCTTTCTTCAAAGTGAAAAAAAATTCCAGCCCGGCCAATATATTCATAAATCGCCCCTGGATCGTCTCCAGAGCAATTGCACCCTTACACAAACACACACACGCACCCTTACACACACACACACCCTTATACACACATACACACACACACACACACTTAGACACACACACACCCTTACACACACACACACCCCCTTACACACACCCTTACACACACACACCCTTACACACACACACACCCTTACACACACACACACACCCCCTTACACACACACACACCCTTACACACACACACACACTCACTCACACACACACACACACACACACACCCTTATACACACACACCCTTACACACAGACACCCACACACGCACGCACAAACACACACACACCCACACACACACACACACACACACACAATCTCACACACACCCACACTGGCACACACACACACACACACACAATCACACACACAATCTCACCCATACGCACACACCCTTACAAACACACCCTTACAGACACACACTTACTCACCCACACTGGCACACACAAGGTTTAAAGGGATATGGGTCAAATGCAGATAAATGAGAATAGTATAGATGGGGCATCGTGATTTGTATGGACATGTTGGGATGAAGGGCCTGTTTCCATGCTGTAAGACTATGGCACATTGTGGACAGAGAGAGACGATGTGCTGGGTGACATTTAGGGTTGAGTCAAGTCAAGTCACATTTAAAAAAACAACTCTCGTTGGCCAAAGTACTTTACATTTGTTATAAGAATAGTATAAACAAACAAACTACATACACATATACATATACATATATGTCAGGATAAGATTCAGTATTTCAGACAGAGAGAGAGACAGAGAGAATTTGCTGGAGGGACATTTTGGGTCGAGACCCTTCTTTGGTTTAGTTTAGTTTAAAGATGCAGCGTGGAAACAGGTCTTTCAGCCCGCGCCGGCCAGCGATCACCCCGTACGTACACTAGCACTATCCTAAGAACATTAGGGACAATTTATCAATTTTGCGGAGGCCGATTAGTCTACAACCCTGAACGTCTTTGAAATGTTGGAGCAAACCGGAGAACCCGAAGTAAAAACCCACGCAGGTCAAGGGGAGAACGTGCAAACTCCGCACAGACAGCACCCGTAATCAGGATCGACCCCGGGTCTCTGGCGGTGAGGCAGCAACTGTACCGCTGCGCCACTGTGCCACGCAGAATTATATAACGGTTTCCTCCGCCATGAACGCACCCGATATGTGCTAGTAATGTCGTGTTTGCCAGCTTGTTGACCCTCTGTGTTCCTCTCCTGCAGGGTTTAGGAGCCGCTGCTGTGGACGGAGAGACGGGAACGTGAGCGGCCATTGAGGGCGGCCAGGGTGCCGGTGAGCCCCCACACCCCCATCTGCTCGGTGTGCGGGCTGAGCTTCGAGGGGCTGCGCTTCGGTGGAGGACCACATGATGGGGCACAACAAGGAGAAGCGTTATGAGTGTGACATGTGTTGTAAGGCCTGGGAGAGCCCGAGCGATCTGGAGATCCACCGGCAGGGTCACACGGGCGTGATGCCCTATGGCTGCTCTACCTGCAGCAAGACCTTTGCCCAGTTGTCGGGGCTGAGGAACCACCAGAGGGTGCACAGCAGTTAGCAGCCCTTCACCTGCTCCGACTGCGACAAAGGCTTCAAGTCGTCGCCAGAGCTGAAGCAGCACCGGTACACCCACACAGGGGAGCGCCCCTACACCTGTGCCCAGTGAGGCAAGGACTTCACCCATTCCAGCAGCCTGCTGCAACACCTGCGCCTCACATCGGGGAGCGCCCCTATACCTGCACCCAGAGCGGCAAGGGCTTCACCTCCTTCAGCAACCTGCCCTCCCACCAGCGCATCCACACCGGCAGGCGCCCCTACACCTGCGCCCTGTGCAGCAAGGGCTTCACCCAGTCTAGTCATGTGCTGGAGCACCAGCGAACCCACACTGTCAAGCGCCCCTACACCTGTGCCCAGAGCGGCAAGGGCTTCACCCGCTCCGGCACCCTGCTGGAGCACCAGCACACCCACACCGGTGAGCGCCTCTACATCTGTGCCCAGTGCGGCAAGGGCTTCAACCAGTCCCATAGCCTGCTGTTGCACCAGCGCACCCACACCAGCGAGCGCACCTTCACCTGTGCCCAGTGCGGCAAGGGCTTCACCTGCTCCACCAAGCTGCTGTCCCACCTGCGGGTGCACACTGGCGACCATCCCATCCCCAACCTGTTGTGTGAAGAGCGCTTTGCCATGGTCTTCCATGCCCTGTCTCACCAGCGGGTGCACACCAGTGGCCAGCCCTACGACTGCCCGTACTGCGGTGAGCGGTTTGACAGTTCGCGGGGGTTGCGGCAGCACCGGCGGGCCCACGCCGGCGAGCAGCTGCTCCCACTGTGACAAGAGAGCACGGGGGCTGCGGGACACAGCTAGAAGGAGACCCTTTGTGTGCGCTGAGTGTGGCAAGGGTTACACCCGCATGTCCATCCTGTGGCAGCACCAGCGTACCCACAGCAGTGAGCGTCCCTTCCCCTGCCCGTCCTGTGGTAAGGGCTTCACCCGCCTTGACCACCTGCTGGAGCACCGGCGAGTCCACACTGGCCAGCGCCCCTTCACCTGCCCGCTCTGTGGCAAGGCCTTTGCCCGCTCCTCCAGCCTGTTGGCACACCGCCACGTGGATAGATAGGAGCTGTTTAGGTAGACATAAAATGCTGAAAGGAATGGGTAACGTTTCGGGTTATTTCTTCAATCACCCATTCCTTCTCTCCAGAGATGCTGCCTGTCCCGCTGAGTTACTCCAACATTTAGTGTCCTTTTTTGCAAACCAGCATCTGCAGTTCTTTGTTTTTAATCCATTCTGGTTAACCATCTCTGCACCTTCCCCAAAGCCTCCACATCAGTCCTGTAATGGAGTGACCAGAACTGTATGCAATACTCCAAATGCTACCTGACCAATGTCCCTTAAAGCTGCACATATACATTCCTCTCTCCCCTCTCCATCCACTCTCCCCCACTCGTACACAAATTCTCTCCACTCCACCCTCTCGTGCCCCCCTCCTCTCTCACACTCCCTCTCTCACACACTCCTGCATTCTCTCCCTCTCTCACACACTCCCTGTCTCACACGCACGCACACACACCCTCTCTCTCTTGCTCTCTCTCTCACACACACACTTTCGCTCGCACACACACACACTCACCCACACACACCGAACACCTCCGCTCGGTCCGCATTAACCAACCCGATCTCCCGGTGGCTCAGCACTTCAACTCCCCCTCCCATTCTGAATGCTACCTTTCTGTCCTGGGCCTCTTCCATGGCCAGAGTGAGGCCCACCATAAATTGGAGGAGCAGCACCTCATATTTCGCTTGGGCAGTTTGCAACCAGCGGTATGAACATTGACTTCTCTAATTTCAGGTAATCCTACCAAAGATAGGCCACTCCTGTGAAATGCAATGGGCTGGCGTGTAGTACCAATGGAGCGGAACCTGGGCATTTTGTTGTCCATTTCAGTAACCGGACCCGACCTGACTCGCAGTGTAATCAACGTTGCGGGTGAACAGTTTGTGTGTGTGACATAGGGTTAGTTCATAATTCTGTTCATTCATAATGCTGTTAATTCAGATTCAGATTCAGATTCATTCAACTTTATTGTCATTGTCATTGTGCAGTGTACAGTACAGAGACAACGAAATGCAGTTAGCATCTCCCTAGAAGAGCGACATAGAATATGAGCAATAAATAAATATATTTACGAGCACAGTCATAGTAGTGCAATTATTTATTTCCTGGTGGAAGGAGTGTCTGGGGGGGGTGGTGATGGGAAATCACCGAGGTACAGTGTTGAGTAATGTAACAGCAGCAGGTAAGAAGCTGTTCCTGGACCTGCTAGTCCGGCAATGGAGAGCCCTGTAGCGCCTCCCGGATGGTAGGAGGGTAAACAGATTGTGGTTGGGGTGAGAGCAGTCCTTGACGATGCTGAGCGCCCTTCGCAGACAACGCTTGCTTTGGACAGACTCAATGGAGGGGAGTGAGGAACCGGTGATGCGTTGGGGAATTTTCACCACCCTCTGCAATGCCTTCCGGTCGGAGACAGAGCTGTTGCCATACCATACTGTGATGCAGTTGGTAAGGATGCTCTCGATGGTGCAGCGGTAGAAGTTCACCAGGATCTGAGGAGACAGATGGGCCTTCTTCAGTCTCCTCAGGAAGAAGAGACGCTGATGATTCTTCTTGACCAGAGTTGAGGTATTGTGGGTCCAAGAGAGGTCATCGGAGATGTTGACCCCCAGGAACCTGAAGCTGGAAACACGTTCCACCACCATAAATAGAATACAAACATATATCCATAATAAACTATTATATACAATTATGATACAATCCTTATTGAGGATAATCCTTGGTCTTCTTGGAGTTAAGGGCCAGGTTGTTGTACAATACAATACAATACAATACAATATACAATACAATTTATTTGTCATTTGGACCCTGTTGAGGTCCAAACGAAAAGTCGTTTCTGCAGCTATACATTACAAAACGAAAAAGACCCGTGACACAACACAATTTACACAAACATCCATCACAGCACTGTGATGGAAGGCAAAAAAACTTATCTCTCCACTGCACTCCCCCCCCCCCCCCCCCCCCCCCCCCCCCGGCGATGGTAAGTACCAGCTCCAGGTGCTCTTCATCCCCGCAACTCGGGCGGGAGCAGTTGCCGCTGCGGAAGCCGCGAAAAGCGGTCTCCCACCAGGGACCCGCGGGCTCCCGGTGCCGCCGTCCGCCAGACCCGCGGCTGTAGCCCCCGAATCTCCGGGGGTCAGGTCGCAGCAGCGCTCCACCACAGCTCCACCCGCTCCGGACTCGGCCAGCCCCGCGACGTTGAGTAGTCCGCAGCTCCACAACTGGAGCCCCAGGTCGTTCCTGTTGGAGGCCGCTGCTGACGAGAGTCGCGCCGCCCACAACATTGTCAGCGCACCATTCTGCTAGGAGCTGGACCTCCTCCCTATAGGCAAACATATCATTGTTTTGCTGATGAGGCCGTTGTATCATCTGCATACTTGATGATGGTGTTAGTACCATGTACAGGTGTGCAGTCGTAGGTGAAGAGGGAGTAGAGGAGGGGGATCAGCACACAGCCCTGTGGAACGCCAGTGTTGAGGGTGAGGGTTGAAGAGGTGTGCTTGTCTAACCTAACAGACTGGGGTCTGTTGGTTAGAAAGTCCAATATCCAGTTGCAGAGGGTGGGGTCGATGCCCAGGTCACCGAGTTCGGTGATCAGTTTAGAGGGTATAATGGTGTTGAATGCTGAGCTGTAATCAATGAACAGCATTCTTATGTAGGTGTCTCTGTTGTGGAGGTGGGAGAGGGCAGAGTGAAGTGCCCTTGAGATGGCATCCTCCGTACTCCTGTTCTTGCGGTAGGCAAACTGATAGGGATCCAATGTGGGGGGGTAGGCAGCCTTTGAGGTGTGCCAGGACCAGCCTCTCGAAGCACTTGGTGATGATGGGAGTAAGTGCAACTGGGCGGAACCTACCCAACTCGCAGTGTAATCAACGTTGCGGGGGAACAGTTTGTGTGTGTGATATAGGGTTAGATTCATAATTCTGTTAGTTCATAATTCTGTTAATTCTTGTTAAAGAATAAAATGTTTATAAATTTTGACTGGTAATTTTCTTTTTTAATGTTTTTTAAATCATTTCTTTTAAATGGCTCATATGCTGTGTTTGAGTTGATGTTTGTATTACACTTGCACTCTGCAATTCATTCATCTAATCACACTGTTCACAACAGCAATATTTGGGAAAATAATAGCAATATGAAGATTCCAGTTGCTCTGAATACCTGCACCGCCATTCAATATGATCATGGCTGATCATCCAACTCAGTATCCTGTACCTGCCATCTCTCCATACCCCCTGATCCCTTTAGCCACAAGGGCCACATCTAACTCCCTCCAAAATATAGTCAATGAACTGGCCTCAACTACCTTCTGTGGCGGAGAATTCCACAGATTCACCACTCTCTGTGTAAAAAATGATTTTCTCATCTCGGTCCTAATAGACTTCCCTCTTATCCTTAAACTGTGACCCCTAGTTCTGGACTTCCCCTACATCGGGAATAATCTTCCTGCATCTAGCCTGTCCAACCCCTTAAGAATTTAGTAAGTTTCTATAAGATCCCCCCTCAATCTTCTGAATTCTAGCGTGTACAAGCCGAGTCTATCCAGTCTTTCTTCATATGAAAGTCCTGACATCCCAGGAATCAGTCTGGTGAACCTTCTCTGTACTTCCTCTATGGCAAGAATGTCTTTTCTCAGATTAGGAGACAAAAACTGTACATAATACTCCAGGTGTGGTCTCACTAAGACCCTGTACAACTGCAGTAGAACCTCCCTGCTCTTATACTCAAATCCTTTTGCTATGAATGCTAACATAGTGTTATATGGACCTGTGTCTGAAATAAAGCTTTATATATATATATTGAATGGCGGTGCTGGCTCGAAGGGCCGAATAGCCTACTCCTGCACCTATTGTCTATGTTTCTATGTTGAATCTGTCCACATATGTCAGCCCCTCCATCCCAGGGATCAACCTGGTGCCTCAATCACAAGGATGTCCAAAACTGTAACGCTCCAGATGTCCCTCTAACCCTCCGCCCATTGGCCAGGCCGTCTGTCCGTCTCCCTCCTCCTCCAATGAGCAACGATGAACTCCGCCCATTGCCCAAGGCCAATGTCCGTTGCCGTTTCCTCCTCCAATCACTGCCTGTGGGAGGCGGGAGAACCACCAACTCATTCCCTCATTGGATGATCTAGCTGCCCATCACCCATCTAATCAGCCACATCTAGAGGCGGGGCAGTCACCAACTACCCCGCCCATTGGCCCATCCAACCCTCAGACCCTCCCCCCTCCTCATTGGATGGTCTGTCCGCCCCTCTCCCCTCTCCATCCAACCAGCAACGACAGGGGACGGGCCAATCTGCAACCTTCGCCCATTGGCTGGTCCTTCCGTCCGTCAAATCGTCTCCCATCAGCCCACCCATAGGATGATCCGTCCGCCCATCACTCAGTCCCCATCCAATCAGAGCCTATAGGTGGGGGATGTCTCTCTAACCCTCCGCCAATTGGCCGGGACCGCCGTCAGTCTCCTCGTCCAATCAGCGCGGAAGGGGGCGGGATTTTGGGACGGTTGGTGCCAGATCTTTGGTTGGTGCATAGAACCGCCGCCATCTTGATCGCCGCCGCCATCACCGTCTCCTCTCAGTGAGTCTCTCTCTCCCTCTCTCTCCCCCAGCGTCCCCGCTCCGCTACATTGTTGCCGGGGATGAAGCGCTGCCGCCCGCCGGGGTCGGGGCCGCCGTGGGTGATGCGTTTGACCACCCCGTCCATTTCCGCCAGCGCCGCCATCTTGGCGCGTCGGCGCTCACTCGGGTTTTTTTCCGGCCGCGCTCACTCGGGCGTTTCCGGCGGTGATGACGCGGCTCAACTCGGACTCGAGCGTTTCCGGACTCGGCTCGTGGATGTCAGGCCCAGATTGAGTGTTTCAGTCACAGAGAGAGAGACAGAGAGTATGTGCTGGGTGACATTTTGGGGCAAGTCAAGTCACATTTAAAAAACAACTCTCGTTGGCCAAAGTACTTTACATTTGTTATAAGAATAGTATAAACAAACAAACCACATAATATATACATATAGAGATATGTCAGGGCAAGATTCAGTATTTCAGACCCTTCTTTGGTTTAGTTTAGTTTAGAGATGCAGCGCAGAAACAGGTCTTTCAGCCCGCGGAGTCCACGCCGGCCAGCGATCACCCCGTACGTACACTAGCACTATTTTACGTACATTAGGGACAATTTAACAATTTTGCAGAACTAGCTTGTTAATTCTCTGTGTTCCCCTCCTGCAGGGTTTAGGAGCCGCTGCTATGGACGGAGAGACGGGGATGTGAGCGGTCATTGAGGGCGGCCAGGGTGCACTTGAACACCCCCCCCCCCCCCCCATCTACTTAGCGTGAGGGCTGAGCATCGAGGGGCTGCGCTTCGATGGTTGACCACATGACGGGGCACAACAAGGAGAAGCGTTATGAGTGTGAAATTTGTGGCAAGGCCTGGCTGACCCGGAGCAAACTAGAGATCCACCGGCGAGTTCACACGGGAGAACGCCCCTTCGACTGCTCAGAGTGCGGCAAGACCTTCAAAACGGCGAATGAACTGAAGATACACCGGCGGGTTCACACGGGAGAACGCCCCTTCGACTGCTTGGAGTGCTGCAAGAGCTTCAAGACGGCGAGGACCCTGAAGATTCACTGGCAGGTGCACAAGGGCGAGACGCCCTATGCCTGCTCCACATGCGGCAAGGGCTTTGCCCAGTCGTCGGGGCTGTGGGTGCACCAGCGGGTGCACAGCAGTGAGCGGCCGTTCACCTGCTCCGACTGTGGCAGAGGCTTCAAGTCGTTGCCAGAGCTGAAGAAACACATGCTCATGCACACCGGGGAGCGGCCCTACACCTGCTCCCAGTGCGGCAAGGGCTTCACCTCCTCCAGCAGCCTGATGCAGCACCAGCGCACCCACACCGGTGAGCGCCCCTACACCTGTGCCCAGTGCGGCAAGAGCTTCACACATTCCAGCAGGCTGCTGATTCACCAGCGCACCCACACTGGCGAGGGCCCCCACACCTGTGCCCAGTGCGGCAAGGGCTTCACCTCCTCCAGCCATTTGTTGATCCACCAGCGCATCCACACTGGCGAGCGTCCCTACACCTGCATCCAGTGCGGCAAGGGCTTCATCTCCTCCGGCACCCTGATGAATCACCAGCGCATCCACACTGGCGAGCGCCCCTACACCTGTGCCCAGTGCGGCAAGGGCTTCACCTCATCCAGCAACCTGCTGTCCCACCAGCGCACCCACACAGGCGAGCGCCTCTACACCTGCGCCCAGTGCGGCAAGGGCTTCACCAGCTCCACCCTACTGCTGACCCACCAGCGGGTGCACACCAGCGAGCTCCCCTACATCTGCGCCCAGTGCGGCAAGGGCTTCACCCATTCCAACATCCTGCTGATGCACCAGCGCACCCACACCGTTGAGCGCCCCCACATCTGCGCCCAGTGCGGCAAGGGCTTCACCCGCTCCAGCAACCTGCTGCAACACCAGCGCACCCACACCGGCGAGCGCCCCTACATCTGCACCCAGTGCGGCAAGGGCTTCACCCGCTCCACCACGCTGCTGTCCCACCAGCGGGTGCACACCGGTGAGCGTCCCGTCCACAGCCCGGTGTGTGAAGAGCGCTTTGTCAGGGCCTCCCATGCCCTGTCTCACCAGCGCGTGCACACCAGTGGCCAGCCCTACGACTGCCCGTACTGCGGTGAGGAGTTTGACAGCTCGCGGGGTTTGCAGCAGCACCGGCGGACCCACGTCGGCGAGCAGCTGCTCCCACTGTGACAAGAACGCATGGGGGCTGCGTGAGCACCAGCAGATGCACACCGGAGAGAGACCCTTTGTGTGTGCTGAGTGTGGCAAAGGTTTCACCAACATGTCCAGCCTGTGGCATAACCGGCGTACCCACAGCGGTGAGCGTCCTTTCCCCTGCCCGTCCTGTGGTAAGGGCTTCACCCGCCTTGACCACCTGCTGGAGTCCACACCGGCCAGAGCCCCTTCACCTGCCCGCTCTATGGCAAGGCCTTTGACCGTTCCTCCGGCCTGCTGGCACAATGCCACATGGATAGATAGGCCGTGTTTAGGTTGACACAAAATGCTGGAAGGAATGGGTAACGTTTCGGGTCATTTCTTCAATCACCCATTCCTTCTCTCCAGAGATGCTGCCTGTCCCACAGTTACTCCAGCATTTTGTGTCCTTTTTTGTAAACCAGCATCTGTAGTTCCATGTTTTTAATCCATTCTGGTTAACCATCTCTGCACGTTCCCCAAAGCCACCACATCAGTCCTGTAATGGAGTGACCAGAACTGTATGCAATCCTCCAAATGCTACCTGACCAATGTCCCATAAAGCTGCACATATACATTCGTCACTCTCCCCAATTTCACCCCACTCGTACACAAATTCTCTCCACTTCACCCTCTCATGCCCCCCCCCCCCCCCTCTCTCACACACACTCCCTCTCTCGCAGAACATTGACTTCTCTAATTTCAGGTAATCCCTACCAAAGATTGATGGCATATAAGGTAGCCAGAGATAGTGGGAGGGTAGAGGATTGGGAAGCATTTAAAGGTCAGCAAAAAATAACTAAGAGATTAATTAAGACGGGGAAAATAGACTATGAAAGGAATTTAGCGAACAACATAAAAACTAATAGTAAGAGTTTTTATAGCTATATAAAAAGAAAAAGGGTGGCTAAGGTGAACGTTGGTCCATTGGAGGGTGAGACTGGAGAGTTGTTGGTGGGGAACATGGAAATGGCAAAGGCATTAAACGAGTATTTTGTATCAGTCTTCACCATAGAAGACACAAAATATATTCCAACGCTGGATAAACAGGGGGCGGTAGGAATGGAGGAGCTAAATACTATTAAGATCACCAAGGAGGTGGTATTAGGGAAATTAATGAGACTGAAGGAGGATAAATCCCCTGGGCCTGATGGATTACATCCAAGGGTCTTGAGGGAGATAGCGGTGGGGATTGTGGATGCATTGGTGATAATTTTCCAAAACTCCCTGGAGGCAGGAACGGTCCCAGTGGATTGGAAAATGGCCAATGTAACACCTATATTTAAAAAAGGAAGTAAACAGAAGGCGGGTAACTATAGACCGGTTAGTCTAACATCGGTGGTGGGTAAAATGTTAGAGACAATTATTAAAGAAACACTAACGGGGCTCTTGGATAAACATGACTTCATCGGACAGAACCAGCATGGTTTTGTGAAATGGGAAGTCCTGTTTAACGAATCTGCTCGAATTCTTTGAGGAAGTAACAACCCGGGTGGATAAAGGGGAACCGGTGGATGTGGTATACTTGGGACTTCCAAAAGGCTTTTGACAAGGTGCCACATAAGAGACTATTGCTAAAAATAAAAAATTATGGGATTGGGGGTAATATATTAGCATGGGTAGAGGATTGGCTAACAAATAGGAAGCAGAGAGTGGGGATAAATGGTTCATACTCGGGATGGCAACCGGTAACTAGCGGGGTTCCGCAAGGGTCGGTGCTGGGACCCCAGTTGTTCACAATTTATATAAATGATTTGGAGGAGGGAACCAAGTGTAATATATCAAAATTTGCGGACGATACAAAAATGGGAGGAAAAGTAGGGGATGAGGAGGATAGGAAGAGTCTGCAAAAGGATATAGATAAGCTAGGTGAGTGGGCAACAACTTGGCAGATGAAATTTAATACTAATAAATGTGAAGTCATTCACTTTGGGAAAAAAAATGATAGGGCAAGTTATTTTCTAAATGAGGAGGAGCTGCGTTGTAATGCAACGCAAAGGGATCTAGGGGTATTAGTACATGAATCACTGAAAGTTAGTATGCAGGTGCAGCAAGCAATCAGGAAGGCCAATGGAGTTTTGGCCTTTATTGCTAGGGGGATTGAGTATAAAAACACGGAGGTCTTGCTGCAGCTGTACACAGTATTAGTGAGACCACATTTGGAATACTGTGTACAGTTCTGGGGTCCATACTTAAGAAAGGATGTACTAGCCCTGGAGGCAGTGCAGCGAAGGTTTACAAGATTCATTCCTGCAATGAGGGGATTGACATATGAGGAAAGGTTAAGTAGGCTGGAACTCTACTCTTTGGAGTTCAGAAGAATGAGAGGCGATCTCATTGAAACATATAAGATCGTGAGGGGCCTTGATCGGGTGGATGCACCGAGGATGTTCCCAATGATCGGGGAAACTAGAATTAGGGGACATAGTTGCAGAATAAGGGGGGGCTCTTTTAAAACTGAGATGAGGAAGAACTTCTTCACCCAGAGGGTGGTTAATTTATGGAATTCACTGCCCCAGGGAGCAGTGGAAGCAGAAACTTTAAATATATTTAAAACTAAAATATATGGTTTTTTAGCTGCCAAGGGGATAAGGGGCTACGGGGAGAGGGCAGGGATACGGACCTAGGTATGGATAGTATAGTAAGACCTGAGTGATCTCCTGGACAAGTGTCGATCGCCTGGATTGGGGTCGGAGAGGAATTTCCCGGATTTTTTTCTCGAATTGGACCTGGGTTTTTATCCGGTTTTTTGCCTCCCCCAGGAGATCACGAGGTTCTTGGGGTGGAGAGGGGTGATAGCGGTATAAAGGGGAGGGTAGTGTCTTGTGTTCTGTGTCTTGTGTCTACTGTTTGTGGGTAAGTGTGTCTGTTTAGTGTTCAGCCATGAGCGAATGGCGGTGCGGGCTCGATGGACCTGGTGGTCTGCTCTCGCACCTACTTTCTATGTTTCTATGAGAAGGCCTACCGGGAGGAGGTGGCTGATCTAGCACTCTGGTGCCAGGAGAACAGCCTCCTCTTGAACATCAAAAAAACGAAGGAGCTGATCATGGACTTTAGGAGGGCACATCATCCGAGGACGTACACTCCATTGAGTATAAATGGGGATCCTGTGGATAGGGTGAACTGTTTTAAATATCTAGGAGTCCACATCTCTGAGGATATGACATGGGCATCACACGCTTCAGCACTCGTGAGTAAGGCAAGGCAACGCCTTTACCACCTCAGGCAATTGAGGAAATTCAGAGTGTCTCCGAGGATCCTCCAGCGTTTCTACGCAGCGGCGGTGGAAAGCATCTTGTCCGGGAACATTACCATCTGGTTTGGGAATTGCTCTGCCAAGGACAAGAAGGCACTGCAGAGAGTAGTGCGTTCATCCGAACGCACTATGGGCACTTCACTCACCCCCCTGCAGGAACTATACAACAGGAGGTGCAACTCCAGAGCAAACAAAATCATGAGAGACCCCTTCCACCCCTGCAACGGACTGTTCCAGCTGCTAAGGTCAGGCAAACGCCTCCGTTGCCATGCGGTGAGAACGGAGAGGTTGAGAAGGAGTTTCTTCCCAGAGGCAATTTGGACTGTAAATGCCTATCTCACCAGGGACTAACTCTACAGAACGTTTTTCCTTCCATTATTTATTATGTAAAAAAATATGTGTGTTATGATTGTGTTTATAATTTGTTTGGTTGTTTTGTTGTTTGTCTTTTGCACAAAAGTCCGCGAGCATTGCCACTTTCATTTCACTGCACATCTCGTATGTGTATGTGACAAATAAACTTGACTTGACTTATAGTGGAGCAAGATAGGCCACTGCTGCGAAATGCAATGGGCTGACGTGTAGTAGCAATGGAGCAGAACCTAGGCATTTTGTTGTCCATTTCAGTAACCTACCCGACTCACAGTAATCAACGTTGCTGGGTAACAGTTTGTGTGTGTGATATAGGGTTAGTTCATAATTCTGTTAATTCTTGTTAAATAATTAAATATTTATAAATTTTGACTGGTAATTTTATTTTTTAATGTTTTTTAAATCATTTATTTTTAAATGGCTCATATGCTGTGTTTGAGTTGATTTTGTATTACATTTGCACTCTGTAATTCATTCATCTAATCACACTGTTCACAACTGCAGTATTTGGGAAAATAATAGCAATTTGAAGATTCCAGTTTCTCGAGCCCTGGAATGTTGCTTAATGTTTTTGTGTCTATGGAGTTGTTTATCAACAATAAAATGGGTCTGGTCTTCCCAATAGCCAGAGAGTGGAATGAGATCTGTCTATAATGGTGGGGTTATCTAAATTAAATATTTCACAAAATTGAATTTGTTTAAGCAAGATTTACAAATGATGTATAACTGAAGGATGGTTTTATTCAGCGAGCATACAACTGATTAGATTGTGCTGGAAAGAACACACATATATGAATGTGATATAGATGTATATAATCATATAACACGCACATTTACATTTCTTCCGATTTTTATATACAATGATGAACTTTATTTCAGATTAGACAAGGAACATTAAATAAAAAAACATTGTAAACCTCCCCGCAACTTCACTTTGGTGCCTCGGCCGTGCTGTGGAAGGAATATCTTTTATTGTGATTTATTTTTCTTTTTAACACTGAATAACTGATAACGACACATTATCGGCATATGGCACCAATATTGCACCAACCAACTCAATTTTAAATAATTCAAATAGAAATCCATTAAAATGGTTACCACTTTTATTTCTGACATGCATAGTAAGATTTACATAATTCACATTATTCTGTGCGCGAGATATACAGGGTTGCAGTGTTCAGCATATCAGCTAACCAGTGAAAGTGATGTACAATTCAACGTATGTAACACAATGATAGCCCCACCCCTGCTTCACCAAAGAACAAAACGTCCAACGTAGATACAATAATAAATAAATCGCCATTTGCATTGTTTTGCGCAGCTAACAAATCACAATTTCACACAATGTACATAAGACGGCAGTTATTTGACAAATACTCCACAGTTTGGTTTAGGAGATCATGTCGGCGAGTATTCTGGACCCACTGCCGACATCTGGAATTACAGAAAATATCATGCAGTCAATATGTTCTTATTCTGCTTTAAATAACAGGTAGAAAGTAAATGCTCTTGAGAAAATGTTTACAAGGATATTGCCATGAGGCAACTAGCACCTATTTCAGCATTATCAAAATGACGTGAAGTTGGGAAAAGGGGAAGTACAACGGGAGGTACACAAAAATGCTGGAGAAACTCAGCGGGTGCAGCAGCATCTATGGAGCGAAGTACAACGTAATCTGGGCTTCCTTGTACATCAGTCTATGAAAGTAAGCATGTAGGTACAGCAGGCAGTGAAGAAAGCGACTGGCATGTTGGCCTTTATAACGAGGAATCGAATATAGGAGCAAAGAGGTCGTACAGAGCCCTGGTGAGACCACACCTGGAGTATTGTGTACAGTTTTGGTCCCCTAATATGAGGAAGGACATTCTGGCTATTGAGGGACTGTCATATGCTGAGAGAATGGAGCGGCTGGGCTTGTACACTCTGGAGTTTAGAAGGATGAGAGGGCATCTTATTGAAACATATAAGATTGTTAAGGGCTTGGACACGCTAGAGGCAGGAAACATGTTCCTGATGTTGGCGGAGTCCAGAACCAGGGTCCACAGTTTAAGAGGAAGGATTATGCCATTTAGAACGGAGACGAGGAAACACTTTTTCTGACAGAGTGGTGAGTGTGGAATTCTCTGCCTCAGAGGGCAGTGGAGGCTGGTTCTCTGGATGCTTTCAAGAGAGAGCTAGATAGGGCTCTTAAAGATAGCGGAGTCAGGCAACATTGGGAGAAGGCAGGAACGGGGTACTGATTGGGTATGATCAGCCATGATCACATTGAATGACGGTGCTACCCTCCAGTCCACAGGAACTGATCCTGAGTCTATAGAACATAGGAAAATTATCACCAATGCATCCACGATTTCTAGAGCCACTTCCTTAAGTACCCTGGGATGCAGACCATCAGGCCCTGGGGATTTATCAACCTTCAGTCCCATCAGTCTATCCAACACCATTTCCTGCCTAATGTGGATTTCCTTCAGTTCCTCTGTCACCTCAGATCCTCTGGCCTCTAGTACATCAGGGAGATTGTTTGTGTCCTCCTTAGTGAAGACAGATCCAAAGTATCTGTTCAACTCAACTGCCATTTCCTTGTTCCCCATAATAAATTCACCTTTTTCAGTCTTCAAGGGTCCAACTTTGGTCTTAACTAATGTTTTCCTCTTCACATACCTAAAGAAGCTTTTACTATCCTGCTTTATATTCTTGGCTAGCTTACCTTCGTACCTCATCTTTTCTCCCCGTATTGTCTTTTTAGTTATCTTCTGTTGCTCTTTAAACATTACCCAATCCTCTTGCTTCCCGCTCATCTTTGCTACGATGTACTTCTTCGCTTTAATTTTTATACTGTCCCTGACATCCCTTGTCAGCCATGGTTGTCCCTTTCTCCCCTTAGAATCTTTCTTCCTCCTACTTTGGTGGCAAAAACAGGAAAGTAGACTGTTACCTGACTGGTGGCCGATTAGGAAAAGGGGAGATACAACGAGACCTGGGTGTCATGGTACATCAGTCATTGAAAGTAGGCATGTAGGTGCAGCAGGCAGTGAAGAAAGCGAATGGTATGTTAGCATTCACAGCAAAAGGATTTGAGTATAGGAGCAGGGAGGTTCTACTGCAGTTGTACAGGGTCTTGGTGAGACCACGCCTGGAGTATTGTGTACAGTTTTGGCCTCCAAATCTGAGGAAAGACATTCTTGCCATAGAGGGAGTGCAGAGAAGGTTCACCAGACTGATTCCTGGGATGTCAGGACATATGAAGAAAGACTGGTACTGTACACTGACAATGACAATTAAAATTGAATATGAATCTGAATCTGATTTATACTCTCTAGAATTTAGGAGATTGAGGGGGGGATCTTATAGAAACTTAGAAAATTCTTAAGGGGTTGGACAGGTTAGATGCAGGAAGATTGTTCCCGATGTTGGGGAAGTCCAGGACAAGGGGTCACAGTTTAAGGATAAGGGGGAAATCCTTTAGTACCGAGATGAGAAAAACATTTTTCACAGAGAGTGGTGAATCTCTGGAACTCTCTGCCACAGAAGGTAGTTGAGGCTAGTTGATTGGCTATATTTAAGAGGAATTTGGATGTGGCCCTTGTGGCTAAATGGATCAGGCGGTATGAAGGCAGGTATAGGATACTAAGTTGGATGAGCAGCCATGATCATATTGAATGGCAGTGCAGGCTCGAAGGGCCGAATGGCCTACTATGTTTCTTTGGTTTTATCTCCAAAATTCGAGCTAGATCATTTGGTTTCTGAAAGGTATTCGCAAGGGCTGTTAAAACTGCCTCTTCCCTTGCACTACTGTCTGCTATTACATCTGCCCATGCTGCATGTGTTGGATTTCCTTCAGGGTCTGTACCGCTGACGTGACTTTACAGCGAGTGTCTTCAACCTTCAAGCTCTAGGGCAATCACCTGGAAAACCTCGAGCTGTATCGACCGTCAGCAATGAAACCGCGAGCTGGATCGACCGACCGCACACATACACAAACGCATGGCAAAGACGGGGGCCAGGGAAAGTGGGGGAGCACTGTCTGAAATTCACACCCGCGATGAATAGGAAGGTAAAAGACGGCTGCACAGCGTACGGTAAGTCCTTTAGAGAGTGCGGGGGGGGGGGGGGGGGGGGGGGGGGGGGGAGAAGGAGAGTAGACATTTTTAAGAAGCCAGACAAAGTTTAGCGGGCATTTAACATTAACGGTCGGTTTTCCTTAGTCCTGGAAACTCCAATGAGCCAATTAAAATGCCCGGTCAGCGAAGGATATTGCCTACGGCTGCCCTTGACTGCCTGTAACTACATATCGAAAGACATGTAATTTCTGTTTGTGCCTGACAGACGTCTTTATTATGATTAAATTCTCAAGATTGGTTAAAAGCATTTTCTGCCAATTATACATTAACCACTGAGTTCCCAGTACCTTCACGAGACTCTTCCCCCTTCTTTTCAGTTCCAGATACCACTCACACAGGTGAGGACTCAAACCCTCATAGGCTCACCCACGGGCTTCATCCTTTCTACCTGCTTGATACCGGGCGTCAGCGCGTGTACGCTTCACGCTGGAAGTCGATGCCAATCTTTAAAGTGCCTTTCCAATTTGCACCCTAAGCAACGATGCAGTACTTCACCTCTTGGTACAGTTCCGACCCAGTCCTGTATATTCAAATATCCAGCCAATCAGATATCCAGCCAATCAGACGTCCAAAACCCCTCAGTTACTTTTTGGATATCAGCAGAACTTAATGATACCTGACTTTTGGATTTTGTAACAGCTGTTGACTAATTCTGAAGGGCCTTATACCCCAAAAGGCAAGGATGCCCGCAGTGCTTACTAGACTACAGTTCTCAGATCTTGTTGGGAACCCCAACACAAGCGCACGAATGATCGATCCGCTCTGACAAGCAAAGATGGAAAACTATTGCGAAAAACCGGAACCGATTTCTCCCCTCGCAATCTGGAGCGGCTCAACGCCCCGATCACAAACTTATGTCTGGGGGTCCATTCAGATCCCGGACGAGCCCCCAATGTAATTATGCTCCTAGGGCTAACCCCCCTTAGTCTAGTTTAGTGAAACACTGAGTCAAGCACTGGACCACTAAACTCCGCGGGTTCGATCCTTGTCTCTACTTGTCCGAGCCCTTCAGCCTCGGGCAAGCAGACATCTCAAAAAGGTTACGCAGTCCCAAGTGCCTCTCCAGAAGATCGACAACGATCCTAGTAGGGATCACTTTTTATAGGTCATCGGACCCTGTGGGGCCTATCAGCAGAGGCTACATGGAAAAACAACTCCTAGCATCCATCCAGCCAACTGAGACAAAAGCACACTGGATAGCCATCCAGCCACACAGGATAGCACACTGGAGTGGAAGGCAACCTCATCACCATTACATAGCTATATCATTTCCTCAGATAAACGCTGTCCAGGCTCTGAGCTCCCCAATGGAGCACGGATGAAGCTCAACAGCCTTGGTACTGGAGTTGGGCGTTTCAATGCCAGCGTGTGGAGATGGGGGCTCCGCCAGAGCCCAGCCTGTGAATGCGGAGCAGAACAACAGACAGCCAGCCATGTCATCTCTGAGTTCCCGCTCTACCACCCACCAAATGGAGCTCAGGGCCTGGCAGACATTGACGCAGAGACACCAACCTGGCTGCTCAACACCCGGCTTGAGATCTAACTATTCCTTTGGTTTGCGTTTCATTTGCAAGAAGAAGAAGAAGGACCCTGTGGGGCAGAACTACATGGGGGTGGCAGCCCCAACAAACCAATCACACATATCGATCACCTTATGCAGTAGTTGACAGTTCCCCAACCCAATTACAAAGTACCCCATTACAATGTTTCTACAGAAGCTTCTGGAAGGAAGTCAGTTGAATGCAACTCAACTCATCTGGACCTCATCTTATCTGACATATCAATCTAGGCACCTACTGTTCCAGGACACACCTATATATCGGCGAGACCAAGTGCAGGCTTGGCGATCGTTTCGCTGAACACCTCCACTCAATCTGCCTAGATGTGCCTGATCTCCCGGCACTTTCTGGCACCGGCTCACAGCTTGTAGCGTTTCACAGAGAAAGGCCAAGCAGGCCTTGCAAATGCAAAGCTCCTCCATTTTTTTAATAACTCTAATTTAGCCAATATTACCACTTCTCTCCAGAGATGCTGCCTGACCTATCTGAGTTACTCCAGCATTTTGGTGTCTATCTTTGGTGTAAATCAGCACCTGCAGTTGATTCCTACACATGGGTTTCCTCTGGGGTGCTGGTTTCCGCTTTCATCCCACACCCTAAATGTGGGTGCGTGTTAGATTAATTGACATTCTCCAGTGTGTGGGTGTGAATGGGAGAATCTGGGGAGAGTTGATAACCAAGTGGGGAAAACAAAAGAGGATTAATGCGTAGGAGAGAAGTGCAGATGCTGGTTTAAAAACTGACGATAGACACAAAATGCTGGAGTAACTCAGCGGGACAGGCAGACATCATGGAGAGGAGGATGGGAGACATTTCGAGTCGAGACTCTTCTTCAGATTGATGTCAGGGGAGGGGGAGATATATAGACAAGGAAATGTAAAAACGTGTGATAACAGGACAAGAGGAATGGAGATAAAGGAACATGTGGAATAGATCAATGTTAGCTGGGGGAAATTCACAACAACAAAGCAAACAGAGATAAAATGTAGTCGGAGACAGTAAGACTGGTGGGTGAAACTGGGTAGGGGGAGGGGATGGAGAGAGGGAATGCAAGGGTTAATTGAAGTTAGAGAAGTCAATGGTCATACCGCTGGGGTGTGTAGCTGTCCAAGCGAAATATGAATGCTGTTCCTCCCATTTGCGCTGGACCTCACTCCGACAATGGGGGAGGCACAGGACAGGGGGAGCAGAGAGTGAGAAACATTGGGATATTGAGGGGACCCTGGTGAGGGGCTCATCTATGACGAAGGAGAAGAAACACCCCATTCCCTAAAATTCTCGAGGATTGAGATAGAATTATGTAAAGTGGAAGTTGGTGGTTTGTCCCAGACTTGGTGAGCTGAAGGGCCTGTTTCCTTACACATGCCTAATCTTTGGTGTATATAATATAGTTGGGATCACGGAGACATGGCTCCAGGGTGACCAAGGCTGGGAGCTGAACATCCAGGGATATTCAATATTCAGGAGGGATAGACAGAAAGGAAAAGGAGGTGGGGGGTAGCGTTACTGATTAGAGAGGGGATTAATGCAATGGAAAGGAAGGACATTAGTTTGGAGGATGTGGAATCGGTATGGGTAGAGCTGCGAAACACTAAGGGGCAGAAAACGCTGGTGGGTGTTGTGTACAGGCCACCTAACAGTAGTAGTGAAGTTGGAGATGGTATCAAACAGGAAATTAGAAATGCGTGCGACAAAGGCAAAACGGTTATAATGGGTGACTTCAATCTACATATAGATTGGGTGAATCAAATTGGCAGGGGTGCTGAGGAAGAGGATTTATTGGAATGTATGCGGGATAGTTATCTAAATCAACATGTAGAGGAACCAAAGAGAGAGCAGGCTATTTTAGACTGGGTATTGAGTAATGAGGAAGGGTTAGTTAGCAATCTTGTTGTACGTGCCCCCTTGGGCAAGAGTGACCATAATATGGTTGAGTGCTTCATTAGGATGGAGAGTGACACTGTTAATTCAGAAACAATGGTTCTGAAATTAAAGAAAGGTAACTTTGAGGGTATGAGACGTGAATTGGCCAAGATTGAACTGGCAATTAATTCTAAAAGGGTTGACGGTGGATATGCAATGGAAGACATTTAAAGACTGCATGGATGAACTACAAAAATTGTTCATCCCAGTTTGGCAAAAGAATAAATCAGGGAAGGTAGTACATCCATGGATAACAAGGGAAAGCAGGGATAGTATCAAAGCGAAGGATGATGCGTACAAATTAGCCAGAAAAGGCAGCATACCGGAGGACTGGGAGAAATTCAAAGACCAGCAGAGGAGGACAAAGGGCTTAATTAGGAAAGGAAAAATAGAATATGAAAGAAAACTGGCAGGGAACATAAAAACTGACTGCAAAAGATTTTATAGATATGTGAAAAGAAAGAGATTAGTTAAAAGAAATGTAGGTCCCTTGCAGTCACAAACAGGTGTAGTTGATCATGGGGAACAAGGATATGGCGGACCAATTGAATAACTACTTTGGTTCCGTCTTCACTAAGGAAGACATAAATAAATTGCCGGAAATAGCAGGGGACCGCGGGGTCAAAGGAGTTGGAGGAATTGAGTGAAATCCAGGTTAGCCGGGAAGTGGTGTTGGGTAAATTGAATGGATTAAAGGCCGATAAATCCCCAGGGCCAGATAGGCTGCATCCCAGAGTACTTAAGGAAGTAGCTCCAGAAATAGTGGATGCATTAGTAATAATCTTTCAATACTCTTTAGATTCTGGAGTAGTTCCTGAAGATTGGGCGGGTAGCAAACATAACCCCACTTTTTAAGAAGGGAGGGAGAGAGAAAATGGGGAATTACAGTTAGTCTAACATCGGTAGTGGAGAAACTGCTAGAGTCAGTTATTAAAGATGGGATAGCAGCACATTTGGAAAGTGGTGAAATCATTGGACAAAGTCAGCATGGATTTACGAAAGGTAAATCATGTCTGACGAATCTTATAGAATTTTTCGAGGATGTAACTAGTAGCGTGGATAGGGGAAGAACCAGTGGATGTGGTGTATCTGGACTTCCAGAAGGCTTTCGACAAGGTCCCACATAAGAAATTAGTATACAAACTTAAAGCACAAGGCATTGGGGGTTCAGTATTGATGTGGATAGAGAACTGGCTGGCAAACAGGAAGCAAAGAGTAGGAGTAAATGGGTCCTTTTCACAATGGCAGGC
This sequence comes from Leucoraja erinaceus, assembly GCF_028641065.1. Classification (NCBI taxonomy): domain Eukaryota; kingdom Metazoa; phylum Chordata; class Chondrichthyes; order Rajiformes; family Rajidae; genus Leucoraja; species Leucoraja erinaceus. The sequence continues at coordinate 45,932 of NW_026576444.1, read as the reverse complement.
AGTGACTAGTGGGGTACCCCGAGGCTCAGTACTGGGACCCCAGCTATTTACAATATATATTAATGATCTGGATGAGGGAATTGAAGGCAATATCTCCAAGTTTGCGGATGACACTAAGCTGGGGGGCAGTGTTAGCTGTGAGGAGGATGCTAGGAGACTGCAGGGTGACTTGGATAGGCTGGGTGAGTGGGCAAATGTTTGGCAGATGCAGTATAATGTGGATAAATGTGAGGTTATCCATTTTGGTGGCAAAAATAGGAAAGCAGACTATTATCTAAATGGTGGCCGATTGGGAAAGGGGGAGATGCAGCGAGACCTGGGTGTCATGGTACACCAGTCATTGAAGGTAGGGCATGCAGGTGCAGCAGGCAGTAAAGAAAGCGAATGGTATGTTAGCTTTCATTGCAAAAGGATTTGAGTATAGGAGCAGAGAGGTTCTACTGCAGTTGTACAGGGTCTTGGTGAGACCACACCTGGAGTATTGCGTACAGTTTTGGTCTCCAAATCTGAGGAAGGACATTATTGCCATAGAGGGAGTGCAGAGACGGTTCACCAGACTGATTCCTGGGATGTCAGGACTGTCTTATGAAGAAATACTGGATAGACTTGGTTTATACTCTCTAGAATTTAGAAGATTGAGAGGGGATCTTATAGAAACTTACAAAATTCTTAAGGGGTTGGACAGGCTAGAGGCAGGAAGATTGTTCCCGATGTTAGGGAAGTCCAGGACAAGGGGTCACAGCTTAAGGATAAAGGGGAAATCCTTTAAAACCGAGATGAGAAGAACTTTTTTCACGCAGAGAGTGGTGAATCTCTGGAACTCTCTGCCACAGAGGGTAGTTGAGGCCAGTTCATTGGCTATATTTAAGAGGGAGTTAGATGTGGCCCTTGTGGCTAAGGGGATCAGGGGGTATGGAGAGAAGGCAGGTACGGGATACTGAGTTGGATGATCAGCCATGATCATATTGAATGGCGGTGCAGGCTCGAAGGGCCGAATGGCCTACTCCTGCACCTAATTCCTATGTTTCTATGTTTCTATCTCTTTGACAATCTAAGCATTAATAAAACAAGATTATTTGTCTATAATCACATTTTTGGTGGGGAGCCTGCGCTGTGCAATTTGGTTCTCGAAGGTAGCAGGTCATAGACAAATACGACAATACAATATTGGGGCGGCTAGTAGCGCAGCAGTAGAGCTACTGCCTTACCCGGGTTCAATGCTGACCATGGGTGCTGTTTGTACGGAGTTTGCACGCTCCCCCAGTGACTTGCATGGGTTTTCTCAGGGATCTCTGGTTTCCGCCCATACTGCAAATAAGCACAGGTTTGTAGGTTAATTGGCTTGGTACAATTGTAAATTGTCTCTAGTGGCTGCCGGATAGTGTTAGTATGCGGGGGATCGCTCGTTGGCACGGACTCGGTGGGCCGAAGGGCCTGTATCTCTAAACTAAACTAAATTAAAACACTTCAGCCAGGAGATTTATGAGCACCATTGAGCATCCATTTACAAAAACCCTACACCAATCTCATTTTATGGTCCCCACATCATCAACTCCCCCCAGCTTCTTCCATTTATTTACATATCAAAGGCAATTTACTGTGGCTAATTAAGCTGCTAATCTGCACAAAGGAGCAAAATGGAGGAAACCGCACACTGACAGTGGAGCATCAGTAGACTTGATGCCTTACCAGAGACCCGGGTTCAATCCCGACTATGTGTTGTCTGTATGGAGTATGCATGTAGTTTGTACATTCTCCCAATGACCACGTGGGTTTTCTCCTGGTGCTTTTGAGGTTAATTGGCTTCTGTAAACTGTAAATCGTCATAAGATTAAAAGGTCATGTGATAGGAACAAAATTAGGCCATTCGGCCCATGAAGGCTACTCCGCCATTCAATCATGGCTGATCTTTCTAACCACATACTCCTGCCTTCTCCCCCTAACCTCTGACAACTGTACTAATCAAAAATCTATCTGTGGTACACAAAAAATCTGGAGAAGGAAATCAGCGGAGTGTGCAGCAGCAGCATCTATGGAGCGAAGGAAATAGGCAACGTTTCGGGCCAAAAACCCTTCTTCAGACATTACCCAGACATTACAAACAGTACCCAGACAAGAATCTATCTGTCTCTGCTTTAAAAATATCCATTGACTTGGCCTTCCCTGTGGCAAAGAATTCCACTGATTCACCATCGTCTGACTAAAGAAATTCCACCTCATCTCTTTCGTAAAGGAACGTCCTTTAAATCTGAGGCTATGGCCTCTGGTCGTAGACTCTCCCACTAGTGAAAACATCCTCTCCACATCCACTCTATCATGCCTTTAACTATTCGGTAAGTGTAGTAACACATCCCTAGTGTCCAGGATAGTGCCAGTGTACAGGGTGATCGCGTGGTTGCCATTTTTCAGTTTGAAATGTGCAATCTGGTGCATACTGTAGCGAGTCTTTTTAATTTACACTTGAATGCAACATTTATGCCTTCAAATTGAATTAGGTATGAATAAGGTTAGGCTAAATTACATTCCTAATAACATTCCACAGTAGAGCCAGGCTCTGATCAACAGGTGCAGCACATGAATGACCTTAGTATATTCATGTATGGAAATCAGATGATTATTCATGCTTTTATGCAAATATATATATAGAGAAACAAAAACATAGAAACAAGGCAAGAGGAGTCAGACTTCCATCACTGTTCTGCACAAATAAATTAATCAACCTTACCCTTTGACTATAGAAACAAGACGAAAATAATGCCACATATTCAACCATATCTTAATTTCATTGAACCATATATATGTAAAACATATATATGGAAACAGGCCCTTCGGCCCACCAAGTCCACACCGACCAGCAATCTACCATACACCAGTTGTATCCTACATGCCAGGGACAATTTACAGAAGCCAATTAACCTACAAACCTGCACTTCTTTCGGATGTGGGAGAAACCGGAATATCCAGACAAAAACCATGTGGTCATAAGGAGAATGCACAAAAACTGTACAGACAGCACCCCTAGTCAGGATCAAATCTGGGTCTGTGGTGCTGTAAGGCAGCAACTCTACTGCTGCACCACACTGTGCCACCCCATTAAAATCTTATTTTCTGTTGTATATTTATTATGGTGTCACGTCAATAAAGATGAACACACGATTCTGATTTCTGCCCTTAATTGGACAACACAACATCTCCAGTCATTGTGTTTTATGGCTAGTTGTCAGCCTCTTCAGTCTGAAGGTCTCAACCCATCACCTATTCTTTCTCTCCTGAGATGCTGCCTGCCTGCTGAGTTATTCCAGCTTTTAGTGTCTATCTTCAGTTTAAACCAGCATCTGCAGTTCCTTCTTACACTCTTTGTTAAGCAAAAACAGGTCCAATTCTCATAATACTATTCACCAGATCACCCCAACCAGCAATCCAGGACTTATACCCATCTCGCTGTCGCAAGAGAGCAATCAATATCATCAAAGACACCACCCACCCAGCACACAAAAACTGTTCACCCTCCTACCATCCGGCAAGCGCTACTGCAGCATGCGGAGCAAAACCACCAGATTCAAAAATAGCTTTTTTCCCTCAGGCCATCAGACTACTCAACACACTCAAGAAAATTCCATGAACATTACACAAACTAAGACCAATTGACTGTCAAAATAACTTTAATTCAATGTCTGCAGTATTCCATTTGCACTTTTCTATATTGCACCTTTTATTATTGCACCTTAATAACATACCTCAAAATTTTACTACACTCTGACACACTGTGAATATTTTACATAATGTATATGTCCTGTCTATTTTTATTGGTATATAGTCTGTGTTATAAATATTACTTGCACATTTGGAGTATGGGGAAACACAATTTCAATCCTCTGTGTAACTACTTGTTGCATTATTTGAATTGACAATAAAGTTTACTTTACTTTACCTCACCTCAACTAAATAGTTTCTTCACCTCTGTTGCTGTAGAGAATACAATCCCAGTTATCAAATCTTTCTTCAAAGTGAAAAAAAATTCCAGCCTGGCCAATATGTTCATAAATCGCCCCAGGATCCTCTCCAGAGCAATTGCACCCTTACATAAAAACACACCCTTATACACACACACCCTTACACACACACACACACCCTTACACACACACACCCTTACACACCCACACTGGCACACACAAGGTTTAAAGGGATATGAGTCAAATGCAGATAAATGAGACTAGATGGGGCATCTTGATCTGTACGGACAAGTAGGGATAAGGGCCTATTTCCATGCTGTAAGACTATGGCACACTGTGGACAGAGAGAGACAGAGAGAATGTGCTGGGTGAAATTTTGGGTCAAGTCACATTTAAAAAACAACTCCTGTTGGCCAAAATGCTTTACATTTGTTATAAGAATAGTATAAACATACAAACTACATACATATATACATTTACAGATATGCCAGGGCAAGATTCAGTATTTCAGACAGAGAGACAGAGAGTATGTGCCGGAGGGACATTTTGGGTCGAGACCCTTCTTTGGTTTAGTTTAGTTTAGAGATGCAGCGTGGAAACAGGTCTTTCAGCCCACAGAGTCCGCGCCGACCAGCGATCACCCCGTACGTACACTAGCACTATCCTACGCACATTAGGGACAATTTAACAATTTTGTGGAGGCCGATTAATCTACAACCCTGAACGTCTTTGAAATGTTGGAGGAAACCGGAGCACCCGGAGTAAAAACCCACGCAGGTCAAGGGGAGAACGTACAAACTCCACACAGACAGCACCCGTAGTCAGGATCGAACCCGGGTCTCTGGCGGTGAGGCAGCAACTGTACCGCTGCGCCACTGTGCCGCACAGAATTATATAATGGTTTCCTCCGCCATAAACGCCCCCAATATGTGCTAGTAATGTCCTGTGTGCCAGCTTGTTGACCCTCTGTGTTCCCCTCCTGCAGGGTTTAGGAGCCGCTGCTGTGGACGGAGAGAGGGGACATGAGTGGCCATTGAGCGGCGGCCAGGGTGCAGGTGAGCCCCCACACCCCCCCATCTACTCAGTGTGCGGGCTGAGCTTCGAGGCTGCTGCGCTTTGATGGAGGACCACATGATGGGGCACAACGAGGAGAGGCATTATGAGTGTGACGTGTGTTGTAAGGCCTGGGAGAGCCCGAGCGATCTGGAGATCCACCGGCAGGGTCACACGGGCGTGAAGAGGCACCGGTGGGTGCACACGGGTGAGAAGCCCTATGGCTGCTCTACCTGCAGCAAGACCTTTGCCCAGTTGTCGGGGCTGAGGAACCACCAGAGGGTGCACAGCAGTTAGCAGCCCTTCACCTGCTCCGACTGCGGCAAAGGCTTCAAGTCGTCCCAGGACCTGAAGGTGCACCGGTACACCCACACAGGGGAGCGCCCCTACACCTGCAGCGACTGCGGCAAGGGCTTCACCCAGTCCAGCGGCCTGCTGTATCACCAGCGCACCCACACCGGGGAGCGCCCCTATACCTGCACCCAGTGCGGCAAGGGCTTCACCTCCTCCAGCAACCTGCCCTCCCACCAGCGCATCCCCACCGGCGAGCGCCCCTACACCTGCGCCCTGTGTGGCAAGGGCTTCACCCCGTCTAGTCACGTGCTGGAGCACCAGTGAACCCACACTGTCAAGCGTCCCTACACCTGTGCCCAGAGCGGCAAGGGCTTCACCCGCTCTGGCACTCTGCTGGAGCACCAGCACACCCACACCGGCGAGCGCCCCTACACCTGCGCCCAGTGCGGCAAGGGCTTCATCCCATTCCAGCAGCCTGATGAAGCACCAGCGCACCCACACCGGTGACCCCTCTACATCTGTGCCCAGTGCGACAAGGGCTTCACCTGCTCTGGCACTCTGCTGGAGCACCAGCGCACCCACACCAGCGAGCACCCCTTCACCTGTGCCCAGTGTGGCAAGGGCTTCACCTGCTCCACCAAGCTGCTGTCCCACCAGCGGGTGCACACCGACGACCGTCCCGTCCCCAACCCGGTGTGTGAAGAGCGCTTTGCCATGGTCTTCCATGCCCTGTCTCACCAGCGCGTGCACACCAGTGGCCAGCCCTATGACTGCCCATACTGTGGTGAGGGGTTTGACAGCTCGCGGGGGTTGTGGCAGCACAGGCAGACCCACACCGGCGAGCAGCTGCTCCCACTGTGACGAGAGAACATGGGGGCTGCGGGAGCACCAGCGGATACACACCAGAGAGAGACCCCTTGTGTGCGCTGAGTGTGGCAAGGACTACATCCGCATGTCCAGCCTGTGGCAGCACCAGCATACCCACAGCGGTGAGGGTCCTTTCCCTGCCCGTCCTGTGGTAAGGGCATCACCCACCTTGACCACCTGCTGGAGCACCGGCGAGTCCACACTGGCCAGCGCCCCTTCACCTGCCCGCTCTGTGGCAAGGCCTTTGCCTGCTCCTCCAGCCTGTTGGCACACCGCCACATAGAGAGATAGGCACAATTTAGGTAGACATAAAATGCTGGAAGGAATGGGTAACGTTTCGGGTTATTTCTTCAATCACCCATTCCTTCTCTCCAGCGATGCTGCTTGTCCCGCTGAGTTACTCCAACATTTAGTGTCCTTTTTTGCAAACCAGCATCTGCAGTTCCATGTTTTTAATCCATTCTGGTTATCCATCTCTGCACCGGTAGGCGGCGCGACTCTGGTCAGCAGCGGCCACTGCAGCCTGTCCGCGTTTTTATTATTTTTTGTCTGTGTTTTTATGTAGTTTTTGTTATTTTTTGTTGGGGTGTGTGTGTGGGGGGGGCGGGGGTGGGGTGGGAGGGAGGGGGAAACTTTTGAATCTCTCCCTGCACTGGAGACCCAACCTTTTCTCGTCGGGTCTCAGTTGTCCTAGGGGCTGCAACGAGGAGCGGCCTCCAACAGAAGAAGCCGGGGACTCTGGTGCCGACTCACCTCACCGTCGCGGAGCTGGCCGAGACCGGAGCGGGTGGAGCGGTGGAGGAGCGCTGCCGCTGCCGCTGCTGCTGCCGCTGCTGCTGCTGCTGCGCTGCTGCTGCTGCTGCTGCTGCGCTGCCGCTGCCGCTGCCGCTGCCGCTGCCGCTGCCGCTGGCTTTGACTTTGACTCTGACATCGGGGGGGGGGGGGGGGGAGAGTGCAGTGGAGAGATAAGTTTTTTTGGCCTTCCATCACAGCTATGTGATGGATGTTTATGTAAAATGTTATTATTTTGTGTCGGGGGTCTATTTGTGTGTAATGTATGGCTGCAGAAACAGCATTTCATTTGGGACCTCCAGGGGTCCAAATGACAAAAAAAATAGACTATTGACTATTGACCTTCCCCAAAGCCTCCACATCAGTCCTGTAATGGAGTGACCAGAACTGTATGCAATACTCCAAATGCTACCTGACCAATGTCCCTTAAAGCTGCACATATACATTTCCACTCTCTCCCCCCTCCCCACTATCCCTCCACTTGTACACAAATTCTCTCCACTCCACCCTCTCGTGCCCCCCTCCTCTCTTGCTCCCTATCTCACACACTCCCTCTTTCTCTCCCTCTCTCTCACACACACACACCTTCTCTCTCTTGCTCTCTCTCACACACACACTTTCGCTCTCACACACACACACTCACCCACACACACCGAACACCTCCGCTCGGTCCGCATTAACCAACCCGATCTCCCGGTGGCTCAGCACTTCAACTCCCCCTCCCATTCTGAATGCTACCTTTCTGTCCTGGGCCTCTTCCATGGCCAGAGTGAGGCCCACCGTTAATTGGAGGAGCAGCACCTCATATTTCGCTTGGGCAGTTTGCAACCCAGCGGTATGAACATTGACTTCTCTAATTTTAGGTAATCCCTACCAAAGATCCTATAGCGGAGCAAGATAGGCCACTGCTGCAAAATGCAATGGGCTGACGTGTAGTAACAATGGAGCGGAACCTGGGCCTTTTGTTGTCCATTTCAGTAACGGGAATCTACCTGACTCGCAGTGTAATCAACGTTGCGGGTGAACAGTTTGTGTGTGTGATATAGGGTTAGTTCATAATTCTGTTCATTCATAATGCTGTTAATTCAGATTCAGATCCATTCAACTTTATTGTCATTGTGCAGTGTACAGTACAGAGACAACGAAATGCAGTTAGCATCTCCCTAGAAGAGCGACATAGAATATGAGCAATAAATAAATATATTTACGAGCACAGTCATAGTAGTGCAATTATTTTTTTCCTGGTGGAAGGAGTGTCGGGGGGGGTGATTGGAAATCACTGAGGTACAGTGTTGAGTAATGTAACAGCAGCAGGTAAGAAGCTGTTCCTGGACCTGCTAGTCCGGCAACGGAGAGACCTGTAGTGCCTCCCGGATGGTAGGAGGGTAAACAGACTGTGGTTGGGGTGAGAGCAGTCCTTGACGATGCTGAGCGCCCTCCGCAGACAACGCTTGCTTTGGACAGACTCAATGGAGGGGAGCGAGGAACCGGTGATGCGTTGGGCAATTTTCATCACCCTCTGCAGTGCTTTCCGGTCGGAGACAGAGCAGTTGCCATACGATACTGTGATACAGTTGGTAAGGATGCTCTCGATGGTGCAGCGGTAGAAGTTCACCAGGATCTGAGGAGACAGATGGACCTTCTTCAGTCTCCTCAGGAAGAAGAGACGCTGGTGAGCCTTCTTGACCAGAGTTGAGGTATTGTGGGTCCAAGAGAGGTCCTCAGAGATGTTGACCCCCAGGAACCTGAAGCTGGAAACACGTTCCACCTCCGTCCCGTTAATGTGGATGGGGGTTGCGTGCCGCCCCTAAACTTCCTGAAGTCTACAATGAGCTCCTTGGTCTTCTTGGAGTTAAGGGCCAGGTTGTTGTACAATACAATACAATACAATACAATACAGTATACAATACAATTTATTTGTCATTTGGACCCTGTTGAGGTCCAAACGAAAAGTCGTTTCTGCAGCTACACATTACAAAACGAAAAAGACCCGAGACACAACACAATTTACACAAACATCCATCACAGCGCTGTGATGGAAGGAAAAAAAACTTATCTCTCCACTGCACTCCCCCCCCCCCCCCCCCCCCCGATGTCAGAGTCAAAGTCAAAGCCCCCGGCGGGCGATGGTGATAGTCCCGCGGCCATTAAAGCCACGCCAGGTGATGCAAGGTCTTTGTGTTAGAGCCCCGGCGTGCGCTCGCAAAGTCCCGCGGCCATTCCAAGCCGTGCAGGGCAATGGTAAGTACCCGCTCCAGGTGCTCTTCATCCCCGCAACTCGGGCGGGAACAGTCGCCGCTGCGGAAGCCGCGAAAAGCGGTCTCCCACCAGGGACCCGCAGTCTTCCCGTGTTGCCGTCCGCCAGACCCGCGGCTGTAGCCCCCGAATCTCCGGGGGTCAGGTCGCAGCAGCGCTCCACCACAGCTCCACCCACTCCGGACTCGGCCAGCCCCGCGACAGTGAGTACTACGCTGCTCCGCAACTGGAGCCCCAGATCGTTCCTGTTGGAGGCCGCTGCTGACGAAAGTCGCGCCGCCCACAACATTGTCAGCGCACCATTCTGCTAGGAGCTGGACCTCCTCCCTATAGGCCAACTTATCATTGTTGCTGATGAGGCCGTTGTATCATCTGCATACTTGATGATGGTGTTAGTACCATGTACAGGTGTGCAGTCGTAGGTGAAGAGGGAGTAGAGGAGGGGGCTCAGCACACAGCCCTGTGGAACGCCGGTGTTCAGGGTGAGGGTTGAAGAGGTGTGTTTGTCTAACCTAACAGACTGGGGTCTGTTGGTTAGAAAGTCCAGTATCCAGTTGTAGAGGGTGGGGTCGATGCCCAGGTCATCGAGTTTGGTGATCAGTTTTGATGGAATAATGGCGTTGAATGCTGAGCTGTAATCGATGAACAGCATTCTTACGTAGGTGTCTCTGTTGTCAAGGTGGGAGAGGGCGGAGTGAAGTGCCGTTGAGATGGCATCCTCCGTACTCCTGTTCTTGCGGTAGGCGAACTGATAGGGATCCAATGTGGGGGGTAGGCAGCCTTTGAGGTGTGCCAGGACCAGCCTCTCGAAGCACTTGGTGATGATGGGAGTAAGTGCAACTGGGCGGAACCTACCCAACTCGCAGTGTAATCAATGTTGCAGGGGAACAGTTTGTGTGTGTGATATAGGGTTAGTTCATAATTCTGTTTGTTCATAATTCGGTTAATTCTTGTTAAAGAATAAAATGTTTATACATTTTGACTGGTAATTTTCTTTTTTTAATGTTTTTTTAAATCATTTCTTTTAAATGGCTCATATGCTGTGTTTGAGTTGATGTTTGTATTACACTTGCACTCTGCAATTCATTCATCTAATCACACTGTTCACAACTGCAGTATTTGGGAAAATAATAGCAATATGAAGATTCCAGTTGCTCTGAATATCTGATAACGACACATTAGCAGCATATGGCACCAATATTGCACCAATATTGCACCACACAATCAATTTTAAATAATTCATAATAGAAATCCATTAACGTAGAAACATAGAAAATAGGTGCAGGAGTAGGCCATTCGGCCCTTCGAGCCTGCACCGCCATTCGATATGATCATGGCTGATCATCCAACTCAGTATCCTGTACCTGCCATCTCTCCATACCCCCTGATCCCTTTAGCCACAAGGCCCACATCTAACTCCCTCCAAAATATAGTCAATGAACTGGCCTCAACTACCTTCTGTGGCAGAGAATTCCACAGATTCACCACTCTCTGTGTAAAAAATGATTTTCTCATCTTGGTCCTAATAGACTTCCCTCTTATCCTTAAACTGTGACCCCTAGTTCTGGACTTCCCCTACATCGGGAATAATCTTCCTGCATCTAGCCTGTCCACCCCCTTAAGAATTTAGTAAGTTTCTATAAGATCCCCCCTCAATCTTCTGAATTCTAGCGTGTACAAGCCGAGTCTATCCAGTCTTTCTTCATATGGAAGTCCTGACATCCCAGGAATCAGTCTGGTGAACCTTCTCTGTACTTCCTCTATGGCAAGAATGTCTTTTCTCAGATTAGGAGACAAAAACTGTACATAATACTCCAGGTGTGGTCTCACCAAGACCCTGTACAACTGCAGTAGAACCTCCCTGCTCTTATACTCAAATCCTTTTGCTATGAATGCTAACATAGTGTTATATGGACCTGTGTCTGAAATAAAGCTTTATATATATATTGAATGGCGGTGCTGGCTCGAAGGGCCGAATGGCCTACTCCTGCACCTATTGTCTATGTTTCTATGTTGAATCTGTCCACATATGACAGCCCCTCCATCCCAGGGATCAACCTAGTGCCTCAATCACAAGGATGTCCAAAACTGTAACGCTCCAGATCAAAGATCCTAGAGGAGCAAGATAGACCACTCCTCGAAAAATGCGTAGTATGACGTGTGTGATCGTCTACGCCATTTTTCGAGGCATTTATTGAGCTTCCCCCACACTGTCATGGCGTCCTTATCTAAATTTCATCTCACTGCTCTGCTATCAAGTATTCTAATCGTAAATCTAAACGACCCGACCTGTCATTCGTTAGGTTCCCCCAATAAAAAAGAAAGGTGAGAAAAGTTTATTATTATTTTCAGTCGATATTCTGTCGTGAAAATGTTATTTTCTGTTCTCCCATCAACGGCCATTGGGAAACTGGGTTTGTCGGTACATTAGAAAGTTATTAGTCTTATTTTTAATAGTTCTTTACTTACCATAATAATAAAGACAATTTTAACAGTTCTGTGCGTTTTTGGTTTTGTTCTTGTAAGGGATTGGTCTCCACTATAAGGCTCGCGGACACATTAGGTCCAGTGACCAGGAGATTTCTCGAGCTCAGATTCAAGTCCGAGAATGGGCGGCTGTTACCCATTATATTCCTCGAATTGTCAAGACATCACAAGCAAAGATCACAAGCCCGCCGTGAAGAAGGGTGCAATCAAATATTATATAACTCTGCTCTATCATCTTTTGGGTGCAATGGTGGGTCGGGGGGTTCGGCGGCGGCGGCCGCAATCAAAGATACTAGTGGAGCTCTGCTCTATAATCTTTGGTCGGGATGGGACGGCTGCGCGTTATAATGTGCTATCGTTCCACTCTCTTCCTCTCCCCCCCCCCTTCTCCCTGTCCCCCTTCTCCCTCCCCCCCCTTCTCCCTGTCCCCCCTTTCCCCTTCTCCCTCCCCCTTCTCCCTCTCCCCCCTTCTCCCTCTCCCCCTTCTCCCTCTCTTCTCTCGATCTCTCTCTCCCCTCCTCTCGATCTCTCGCTCCCCTCTCTTCTCTCGATCTCTCTCTCTCTCTCCCCTCTCTTCGCGATCTCCCTCCCTTCCCTCTCTCCCTCCCTTCCATCTCTCCCTCCCTTACCTCTTCATGAGAGTTGGTAGCTCTGCTATGCCTTGGGTCCAAAAGAGGATAGAAAGAAAATACTTAATGGTCTTTGTAAGAAGATTTTAATAAGCTCTTCTACATTTAAGGTAAATTGACATATTAAAGGCAAAACGCATTTTCAATATACAGGTCTCTCCACACAACTGAAAACAATTGCATTTAAGTGATATATCATCCATTGCTCAGGCAAGTAGCAATAGGTTACAATAAACTTCCTACATATTCCAGGAATTCATCTCATAACAATGGGAGAGGCTTAAATGCATTGTAAAATCATAAATCCATGTTGACTTGGACTAATCCTTTTACTGCTATCCAAATGCCCCATCTTTAATAATTGACTCCAGCATCTTTCACACCACCAAAGTCAGGCTAACTGGTCTGTAATTCCCTGTTTTCTCTCTCGCTCCTTTCTTGAAAAGTGGGATAGCATTAGCTACCCTCCAATCCACAGGAACTGATCGTAAATCTATTGATCGTTGGAAAATAATAGAAACATAGAAATTAGGTGCAGGAGTAGGCCATTCGGCCCTTCGAGCCTGCACCGCCATTCAATATAATCATGGCTGATCATCCAACTCAGTATCCCGTACCTGCCTTCTCTCCATACCCTCTGATCTCCTTAGCCACAAGGGCCACATCTAACTCCCTCTTAAATATAGCCAATGAACTGGCCTCGACTACCCTCTGCGGCAGAGAGTTCCAGAGATTCACCACTCTCTGTGTGAAAAAAGTTCTCCTCATCTCGGTTTTAAAGGATTTCCCCCTTATCCTTAAGCTGTGACCCCTTGTCCTGGACTTCCCCAACATCGGAAACAATCTTCCTGCATCTAGCCTGTCCAACCCCTCTCAATCTCCTAAATTCTAGAGAGTATAAACCAAGTCTATCCATTCTTTTTTCATAAGACAGTCCTGACATCCCAGGAATCAGTCTGGTTAACCTTCTCTGCACTCCCTCTATGGCAATAATGTCCTTCCTCAGATTTGGAGACCAAAACTGTACGCAATGCTCCATGTGTGGTCTCACCAAGACCCTGTACAACTGCAGTAGAACCTCCCTGCTCCTATACTCAAATCCTTTCGCTATGAAAGCTAACATACCATTCGCTTTCTTCACTGCCTGCTGCACCTGCATGCCTACTTTCAATGACTGGTGTACCATGACACCCAGGTCTCGCTGCATCTCCCCTTTTCCTAGTCGGCCGCCATTTAGATAATAGTCTGCTTTCCTGTTTTTGCCACCAAAATGGATAACCTCACATTTATCCACATTATACTGCATCTGCCAAACATTTGCCCACTCACCCAGCCTATCCAAGTCACCTTGCAGTCTCCTAGCATCCTCCTCACAGCTAACACTGCCCCCCAGCTTAGTGTCATCCGCAAACTTGGAGACATTGCCTTCAATTCCCTCATCCAGATCATTAATATATATTGTAAATAGCTGGGGTCCCAGCACTGAGCCTTGCGGTACCCCACTAGTCACTGCCTGCCTAATGAAGAACTCAACCATATTATGGTCACTCTTGCCCAAGGGGGCACGTACAACAAGATTGCTAACTAACCCTTCCTCATTACTCAATACCCAGTCTAAAATAGCCTGCTCTCTCGTTGGTTCCTCTACATGTTAATCATATGTATAAATATATATGTATGTGTATATATATGCATGTATGTGTATATATGCATGTATATGTATGTGTGTATTTATGTATGTATATATATGTTTATATGTGTATGTATGCATATAAATGTATCCATATGTATGCGTGTATTTGTATGTGTGCATATGTATGTGTATACGTATGTATGTATGTGTATATATGTCTGTGTGTATATATGTATGTGTATATATATGTGTGTATAAAAATATATATGCATATATATATTATTACTATATAATTATATATATAATTGCCTTTATGGTTTATGTATATCATCTTACAAGACAAATAAATTAATAGTGATTATTTAAATCAAAGTTGCTTCTGATCCATGAAAATAAACTTAATTATCTCTAACTTGCCTCTCACACACAGCCACACATTCATATAAATATATAAAATATTTATATAAAATATAAAAATGGTGGCCGATTGGGAAAGGGGGAGATGCAGCGAGGACCTGGGTGTCATTTGAAGGTAGGCATGCAGGTGCAGCAGGCAGTAAAGAAAGCGAATGGTATGTTAGCTTTCATTGCAAAAGGATTTGAGTATAGGAGCAGAGAGGTTCTACTGCAGTTGTACAGGGTCTTGGTGAGACCACACAGGAAGATTGTTCCCCTTTATCGCATGGATAAAACTATTATATAACAAACCTACGGCTAGAATATTAACTAATAATATCTTATCCTCGAAATTTGAACTATCAAGGGGCAATAGACAAGGATGCTCATTATCACCGCTGCTATTTGCTTTGATAATTGAACCCCTTGCTGAAAAAATAAGAACTCATCCGGATATTTATGGTTATAATACAAAATACTCAAAGAATAAAATATCCCTATATGCTGATGATGTACTACTGTACATCACAAAACCACAAATTAGTATACCAAACATATTAAACTTAATAGAGGACTTTGGATCCTTTTCAGGATATAGAATAAATTGGAACAAAAGTGAAATTATGTCGATAAAACCAAAAGACTCAACACAGCTTCGGAAATTTCCCTTTAAAATAGCCACAGAAAAATTCAAATATTTGGGAATTGAAATTACTAGAAATTACCAGGATATGTTTAAAGCCAATTATAATCCTTTACTCAAGAAATTGAATAATCTGATTAAATTCTGGAAAACACTTCCGATGTCCTTAATAGGCAGAATAAATGCTATTAAAATGGTTTTTCTTACCACAAAATTCTATACCTATTTCAATCAATACCTATATACCTCCCAAAAAAAAGTTTTTTCAAAAAATTGGACTCAGACATTACAAATTTTATATGGGATTATAAATCCCATAGAATACAAATAGCACACCTTAATAAACGAAAAGAGCTGGGGGGTCTAGCGCTCCCTAATTTTATGTATTATAACTGGGCAGTAAATATTAAAAATATGATTCACCTGCTGGACAATTCTGCACAGCAGGCGGACTGGATGGTAATGGAAAAAGGGGGACTGCTCCCAGAGTAATATAGGAGCGATCATCCTCTCACCAACACAAAAATTTGAATAATAAAATTATAATAAAATCCAATTATACATAACACAATAAGAACATGGAAACAAATAAAACAGACTCTAAAATTAAGAAACCTATCTCTTTTAATACCAATAGTCAATAATCCATCGTTTAAACCATCAATCATAGACAAATCATTTATACAATGGGAAAGAATGGGAATTAAAACGCTCGAAGATCTGTATGAATTAGGGAATTTACTGTCATTTCAACAACTACAACTGAAATATAATTTGAAAAATAACCAATATTTTAAATATCTTCAAATCTGTGATTATTTGAAAAAATACACAAAAGACTATCATAATATGGCTTCCGACTTATTGGATGAAGCAATGAAGACCAAGGCGGAATCAGCTAATTTAATATCGTACTTATATAACATCATTTTAAACATAGAAATACCCACAACAGATGGAATTAGAAAAGATTGGGAACAAGAATTAGCTATAAAAATCTCAAAAGGGACCTGGGATAATCATTTACTACAGGTGCATAAATGTTCGATCAACGTACGGCATACGCTCATCCAATTTAAAACATTACATAGATTATATTATTCAAAAACTAAATTAAATAAAATCTTCCCTAATGTTTCACCAATCTGTGATAAATGCCTATGTCAAGAAGCTACCATAGCGCGCTCTTTTGTTTTTTGTACAAAAAATCCAAAAATTCTGGTATGAAATATTGATATTTTTTCAAAATTGATCAAAATAAAACTGGTACCAAAACCAGAATGGATTATCTTCGGAATATCGGAAGATAACCCTGAATTAAACGTGTTTCAGAAGAATTTATTTAATTACGGGCTAATAATGGGAAAAAAGCTTATACTTAAATTCTGGAAAAATGCGCCGACACCAACAATAAAAATGTGGATATCAAATATGTTTGAAACATTACATCTGGAAGAGATGAGATTCCTCCTAGCAGGTAAAGCAGACCAATTTCAAAAGACGTGGTCTATGTTTCTGGACCTATTACAAGTATGAGGTGCAATAGTAATCTAAAAAAAAAACAAATATATAAATAAGCGGAATCAGGACCTGGTAACGGGAGGTAAAATAACAAAAACAGACTTGGTTGGTAGTCCCCCTCTCTGCGGAGTTTTAATGTTATAATAGAGCGATTGTTTCTACTTTCTCTTCCTCTCTTTTCTAGGGTCTATTTTCTCACTTTACTTCCTTCTCTAACTTCTTTCCTAAGGGGCTTTCTTTTTCTTTACACTCTCGCACTGCACGATTCTCTTGCACTTTCTTTTATTTCCTAACTTCTACTTTTTTTCTTAAAGCTCTAAAAAAAAAAAAAAAAAAAAAAAGGGGTATAAAAAATGTATCAAGATATATGTGTTGTGTAAAAATTGAAATTAACCGAACTTCTAATAAAAAAAAAAAAAAAAAAAAAAAAAAAAAAAAAAAAAAAAAAAAAAAAAAAACATTCCCCCCCGGAAGATGTTCCGATGTTAGGGAAGTCCAGGACAAGGGGTCACAGCTTAAGGATAAGGGGGGAATCCTTTAAAACCGAGATGAGAAGAACTTTTTTCACGCAGAGAGTGGTAAAATCTCTGGAACTCTCTGCCACAGAGGGTAGTTGAGGCCAGTTCATTGGCTATATTTAAGAGGGAGTTAGATGTGGCCCTTGTGGCCAAGGGGATCAGAGGGTATGGAGAGAAGGCAGGTACGGGATACTGAGTTGGATGATCAGCCATGATCATATTGAATGGCGGTGCAGGCTCGAAGGGCCGAATGGCCTACTCCTGCACCTATTTTCTATGTTTCTATGTATACGTTAAATTTAATTTTGTGCAGTGTGTGTTAAAGCAATACAATGCAAGGGACACTACGCAAAGGAGGGGGCTGTTCCCGCTACAAGATACTCGAGGATCTTTGCTTTGGATCAAAGATTATAGCGGAGCTCTATAATCTTTGCTTTGGATCACAGCGAGTGGCATACCGGAAGTCGCGTGTCGCATTGAAAAATGGCGGCCGTGACGTTCCTTCACGTACTACACGTCAGCCATTGAATTTCGGAAGAGTGGTCTATCTTGCTCCTCTAGGATCTTTGCTCCAGATGTCCAGAAGCGACTTTGATTTAAATAATCTCTTATTTTCTTAAAGGAAAGTTAAAAAAAAAAAAAGTAAAGGTATTATTATGGATAATAATATGAAAATGCAGGCAAATGGGACTGGCCTAACAGCTGGTTTGGCATGAACAAGATGGGCCTGTTTCCATGCTGTTTAGCTCTCTGCCTCTACGTTTGCCTTGGTGATGCAGTGGTGATGAAAAGTGACTAAACTTTTGTTGAAAACTCTGATATGAGTGTGGCAGGACCCCATGTTTAAAGTATGAATCCATCCCTGATAAAGACCAGAGTTCACGAGTGGCTCATCGGTCAGGAATGCTCTCTCTGCGCCCACGGATGAAAATCATGCATCATATGATGTACAAGAATTTTTAAAAAAACGATGGCAGCCTTTATTCCTCAGTGAATATTTATGTGGACACTGTTATTAGCAAGTAAACCGAACATAGAGCTGCCGAGCAGCTGCACGTCAGTTGTAGGCAGCGAACATTTGGTTGGTTGTTCGGCTCAGAAATCAAGTAAAGGGCCTGTCCTGGCGACCTAATTTGCGAGTTTTTTAAGAGTTTGCACTCGCCACAAACTTACAACATGGTCGACACGTGGTCCTAGGCAGTCTCCTTCATGCTCGAGAGATCTTCCCGCATACTCGCGCGGCCTCAGTTTGGTCAAGTAAAAATTGGTTGGCATGGTTCTTTTGAACTCGTAGTGCAGTGGTAATTGGATCGCAATGTAGTTTGTAGGCAGTCGAGGTAGCCGTAGGCAACCTCCTTCACTGACCGGGCATTGTAATTGGCTCATTAGAGTTTTCGGAATCACGGAAAAACGGACCGGTAATGTTACATGCCCGCTAAACTTTATTAAAAGTTGTCTGGCTTTCTTTAAAAGTGTCTCCACTCCTTCTCTCCCCCCCCCCCCGCTCTCTAATCGACTTGCCGTCAAGTCATCGTGGGTGTGAATTGCAGACAGCGCTCCCCCGCTTTCCCTGGCCCTTTGCTGTGTGTGTGGGTGTGTGTGTGCTAACGGTCGATCCCGCTCATGGTTTCATCGCTGACGGTCGATCCAGCTCGGAAGTTTTTCAGGCGAGTGCCCTCGAGCTTGAAGGTCGAAGACAGTTGTTGAAAAGGCGCGTAATTGGGACAGGCCCTTAAGCCTCTCCCACTCATGGACATAGTAAATGGAAATGGAAGTTGGTTTCTTGGCCCCTTGTGGCTGTTCTTCACTTAATAAAAAATCTCGGCTGGTCTTCTCCAACAGCTTCCTATATTTATCCTGAGATTGCCCAAACATACTGTTAACCTGCCTTGCATATCTCTCGGGGACAGAATCCCAAGAGTTCATTTCTCGCTGAGTGAAGAAATCACGGCTGACTTCTCATACGCTAAAGATAGACACAAAATGTTGGAGTAACTCAGCATCTCTGGATGGAAGGAAAGGGTCGCGTTTCGGATCGAGACCCTTCTTCAGATTGAGTCAGGGGAGAGGGAGATGCAAGGTGTGAAAATGAGACAAAGGGGGTGGAGATCAAGGAAAATGTAGAATAGATCATTGTCAGCTAGGAGAAGGTACCAACAAAGCAAACAGATAAAATATAAACAAGGATAGTCAGAGTGGTCGAAGACTGGGAAGGAGGAGTGATAGAGAAAGAGGGAAGGCAAGGGTTACTGGGGTGTAAGCTGCCCAAGCAAAATATGATGTGTTGTTGTTCTCCAATTTGCACCGGCCTCACTCTGACAATGGAGAAGGCCCTGGACAGAAAAGCCAGTGTGGGAATGGGATGGGGAGTTAAAGTGTTTAGCAACCGGGAGATCAGGTGTGTTTAGGCGGACTGAGTGGAGGTACACTAGTTCTCCATATCCCATCCAGGGAGATTGGATTGGCTCCGCCTCAACAGTCTGAAGCCCCGTAAGAAGCATTCGGTCCCCTTGGGAAGCAGGCTCAATGATGCAGATGTTGGCTGAGGTCCCCCACAGCTGGCTGCCATACCCAATACACTGCTGGGATTAAACTAATGATCCCACACTTAGTCGGGCTTGCTTGCCGTTGCCATGGAAATTTGGAACACATTAAAATGTGTGGGAGGAGAAATATTCAATGGCTCTATTGCCTGGTTGGATGACTGTATTTTGCCTTGATGCATAAGAGGATCACTAGAACAACCACAGAGTCTGAGTGGAAGCAGGGATTGTGCACTTGACGCATCAAAAGCAAGTCTCCATGGTTTGGTGGTGAAAGAAGAGACGGTCAGATTAAAACCTAATGATCTCTGCGATGTGTTACACCTGGGAACTGAAACTGAAACTTTATTCACCCTCCATTGAACAACAGACCCGACAAATCAGTTGGAATCAATTATCTCCCGTGGGCCATTAAGTAGACATCACCTTGGACTACTTTAGACTCCAGAGATAGTGTGGAAATACAGGGCCCTCCATATGTTTGGCACAAAGACCCATCAATTATTTTATTTGCCTCTGTACTCCACAATTTGAGATTTGTAATAGAAAAAAATCATGTGGTTAAAGTGCACATTGTCAGATTTAATAAAGGCCATTTTTTATACATTTTGGTTTCACCACGTAGAAATTACAGCTGTGTTTTATACATAGTCCCCCCCCCCCCCCCCCCCCCCCCCCACCCCCCCCCACACCCCCCCAGGGCACCGTACTGTTTGGGGCACCGTACAATTTGGGGCACAGCAATGTCATGGAAATGAACGTTGTCATGTTTAGCATTTTGTTGCATATCCTTTGCATGCAATAATGGCTTGAAGTTGCAGTTCATGGACATCACCAGTTGCTGGGTGTCTTCTCTGGTGATGCTCTGCCAGGCCTGTATTGCAGCTACCTTTACTGTGGGTCCAGCTCACTCTTTAACCATCTTGCTTGGATGATGAAAGTGGGTCATTAGTCATAACTATCTTTACAACTTAATCCTCTTGATGCTCCTGTTCGCCTCTTTTGTCCTGGCTGGGTCTTTTCCTCCTCGTCATTACTGGTGGTTATTTTGGTTAAGTTTTGAATTGGTGATGGCTCCATCTTCAGTCAAAAAGATGCATAATTCCTGGAGATTCTGCCTTGCTAGCAGGGTCCTCCCAGAGCTGGTCAGGCTATTTGCCATTTTTCTTCTGACATTGCCCTGATGGTGAATCCAATGACACTGCAATGAAGAGTCCAACTTGGTTCCCCATCGATGTTAGCTCCAGCTACTTCTTGTCATTTGGATGTCTTGGTTTTCCCACAGACAATCTGTGGTAGGATTCTGATGCTGCTGTTCCTCCCATGTATGATTCCTGCTCGGTCGTTTTCTCCTCTTTTTGTCTAGTGTTGACTTGGATGAAGTGTTTGTCCATTGACATGGATAGGCTTCATTACCAGAGATCCCTTGGCTTTCAGGTGTCACTTTCAGCCTTTGTTGTACCTACCATTGGCGCATACTCCTCTTCTTTAACTTCTCTCTAACACCCACAGATGGGGTCGTCCTTAGCCGCCAATTCCTCTATTGGACGGCATTGTCAGCCTTTCTCACCCCTCCACGGCCCACCTTGCTCCCTTTAACAGCCATTAACAATTCAATCAAAGAAAAGCCTATTCCTCACTTTGCATTGCAGCTAGATATATTAATTATCACTCTTTCTACACAGCAAAGATCAAATACTGGTCTGAATTACACTTGCAGGGTTCGTAAGTAAGCAAATAGGGAAATAATGCAAAATCATCCTTATACTCCCTTTAACATCCTCGCTTGTGTTTCACACCAAGAAGCAGTCAGTTATGATGCTCATGCTCTCCTGTTTGGTCCTGACCTGGTCATTTCCTCCTCGTCATCACTGGTGCTTTCCTTTATTCAATGTTGAACTGCTGATGGCTCCAACTTCAATCAAAAAGATGCATCGTTCCTGGAGTCCATCCAGAGCTGGTCAGGCCATTTGACATCTTTCTTCTGGCATTGCCCTGATGGTGAATCCAATGACACTGCAAAGGAGTCCAGTTTGGTTCTTAATCGCTGTTAGCTCTAGCTACTTCTGGTCAGTTGTGATGTCTTGGTTTTTCAAGAGACAATCCATGGTAGGGTTCTGATGCTGCTGTTCCTCAATGTATGTTCCTTCTTTCTTTTGTCGAGTGTTGACTTGGGTGTGGGTTCTCTCCTCTGACAAGGATAGGCTTCATGTCCAGAGATCCCTTGACTTTCAGGTGTCGCGTTCTGGAATTGTCGTAACTACTATTGGCACTTGCTCCTCTTCAACTTCTCTCAGACCTCCGTCACCCACCGAGGGGCCGTCTTCATCCAACCTCAGGAACCCACCAAGGGCCAGTCTTCAGCTGCCGAGTCCTCTCTTGGACGGCACCATCCGTCCGTTGTGATGCTCATGAACTCCTGTTTGGTCCTGGGTCGGTCTTTTCCTCCTTGTCATCACTGGTGCTCTCTTTAGTTTGGGTGTTGAATTGGTGACGGCTCCATCTTCAGTCAAAAAGATGCATAATTTCTGGAGATTCTGCCGTGCTAGCAGAGTCTGCCCGAGCTGGTCAGGCTATTTGACATCTTTCTTCTGGCTTTGCCCTTCTGATGAATCCAATGACACCGCAAAAAGTAGTCCGGCTTGGTTCTCAATCGTCGTTAGTTCCAGCTACTTCTGGTGAGTTGCGATGCCTTGGTTTTCCCAGAGACAATCTGTAGAAGGGTTCTGATGCTACTGTTCCTCCCTTGTATGTTCCTCATTTTGTCCAGTGTTGCCTTGGGTGTGGATTCTGTCCTGTGACAAAGATAGACTTCATAACCAGAGATCCCTTGGTTTTCAGATGTTGCTTTCTGCATTTGTCATAACTGCCACTGGCACTTGCTGCTCTTGATAGTCTCCTTGAACTCCGGAACCCACCGTGGGCCTGTCTTCAGCTGTCGAGTCAACGCTGGGATGGATCCGTCCGTCTTCCTCGCTCTCTGAGGGCCCAGCTCACTCTCTTTATCCGTCTCGCTAGGGTGACAAAATTGGGTCATTTGTCACAACTATCTTTGCCACTTGCTCTTCTTCATCTTCTTTCCGGTATCCACCACGGGGCAAGTCCACCCTCTGGCACCCACCGCGGGCCTGTCTTCAGCTGGCAAATCCTCTCTTGGATGGCACACCTTGATCTCTTTAACATCTTCGCTAGTGTTTCCCACCAACTAGCAGAGTCAGTTATGATGAACATGAACTCCTGTTTGGTCCTGGATGGGTCTTTTCCTCTTTGTCATCAGTGGTGCTCTCTTTTCTTCAGTGTTGAATTGGTGATGGCTCCATCTTCAGTCAAAGATGCATCATTCCTGGAGATTCTGCCTTGCTAGTAGAGTCCTCCCAGAGCTGGTCAGGCTGTTTGACATCTTTCTTCTGACTTTGCCCTGATGGTGAATCCAATGACACTGCAAAGAGGAGTCCAGCTTGGTTCTCAATCATCGTTAGTTCCGGCTACTTCTGGTCAGTTGTGATGCCTTGGTTTTCCCAGTTACAATCCGTATTATAGTTCTGCTGCTCCTGTTCCTCCCATGTATGTTCCTTCCACATTTTGACCAGTGTAGATTTGGATGTGGGTTCTGTCCTGTGACACGGATAGGCTTCATTACGAGATCCCTTGGCTTTCAAGTGTCGCATTCTGCATTTGTCATAACTACCATTGGCAGATGCTCCTCTTCGTCTTCTCTCCGTCCTCCGGCACCCACCGAGGGCCTGTCTTCGTCCAAACCTCCGGAACCCACCGCGGGGGACCGTCTTCAACTACTGAATCCTTTCTTGGACGGCACGCCTTGTTCTCTTTAACCTCCTCGCTTGTGTTTCCCACCAACAAGCAGCGTCAGTTATGATACTCATGCTCTCCTGTTAAGTCCTGGCTGGGTCTTTTCCTCCTCCTCGTCATCACTGGTGTTTTTTTTCAATTCAGTGTTGAATTGGTGATGGTTCCAACCAGTCAAAAAGATGCGTCATTCCTGGAGATTCTGCCTTGCTAGCAGTGTCCTCCCAGAGTTGGTCAGGCTATTTGACATCTTTCTTCTGGCTTTGCCCTGATGGTGAATCCAATGACACTGCAAAGAGAAGACCAGCTTGGTTCTCAATCATCGTTAGCTCCAGCTAATTCTGGTCAGTTGTGATGCCTAGGATTTCCAAGGGGCAATCTGTGGTAGGATTCTGCTGTTCCTCAATGCATGTTCCTTCTTTCTTTTGTCCAGTGTTGATTTGGGTGTGGGTTCTGTGGGAACATGAACTCCTGTTTGGTCCTGGATAGGTCTTTTCCACCTCGTCATCACTGGTGCTTTCATTAGTTTGGTGTTGAATTGGTGATGGCTCCATCTTCAGTCAAAAAGATGCATCATTCCTGGAGATTCTGCCTTGCTAGCAGAGTCTGCCCAGAGTTGGTCAGGCTATTTGCTATTTTTCTTCTGACTTTGCCCTGATGGTGAATGCAATGACACTGCAAAGAGGAGACCAGCTTGGTTCCCCATCGACGTTAGCTCCAGCTACGTCTGATCAGTTGTGATGCCTTAGTTTTCCCAGTGGCAATCCATGGTAGGGTTCTGATGCTGCTGTTCCTCCCCTGTATGTTCCTTCCTCATTTTGTCCAGTGTTGACCTGGGTTTGGTTTCTGTCTGTGACAAAGAAAGGCTTCCTTACCAGAGATCCCTTGGCTTTCAGGTGTCGCATTCTGCATTTGTAGTAACTACCATTGGCACTCGTCTTCTCTCCGACCGTCATCAGCTGCCGAGTCCTCTCTTGGACGGCTCTATCCGTCTTCCTCGCTCCATGAGGGTCCAGCTCACTCTTTAACCATCTTGCCTGGATGATGAATGTGGGTCATTAGTCGTAACTATCTTTACTTCTTGATCCTCTTGATGCTCCTGTTCGCCTGTTTTGTCCTGGCTGGGTCTTTTCCTCCTCGTCATCACTGGTGGTTACTTTTGTTCAGTTTTGAATTGGTGATGTCTCCATCTTCAGTCAAAAAGATGCATCATTCCTGGAGATTCTGCCTTGCTAGCAGCGTCTTCCCAGAGCTGGTCAGGCTATTTGCCATTTTTCTTCTGACTTTGCCCTGATGGTGAATGCAATGACACTGCAAAGAAGAGTCCAACTTGGTTCCCCATCGACGTTAGCTCCAGCTACTTCTTGTCAGTTGCGATGTCTTGGTTTTCCCACGGACAATCTGTGGTAGAATTCTGATGCTGCTATTCCGACCATGATCGTTTCCTGCTCGGTCATTTCCTCCTCTTTTTGTCTAGTGTTGACTTGGATGAGGTGTTTGACCTTTGACACTAATAGGCTTCATTACCAGAGATCCTTTGGCTTTCAGGTGTCACTTTCAGCATTTGTTGTACCTACCATTGCCACATGCTCCTCTTCTTTATCCTCTCTCTGACGCTGACTCCGGGTCCGTGCTTAGCCGCCAAATCCTCCATTGGACGGCATTGTCAGCCTTTCTCACCCCTCGACGGCCCACCTTGCTCCCTTTAACAATTCAATCAAAGAAAGGCCTATTCCTCACTTTGCATTGCAGCTAGATATATTAATTATGACTAATTCTTACGACTGAAGATCAAATACTGGTCTGAATTATACTTGCAGGGTTTGTAAGTAAGCAAATAGAGAAATAAGGCATCCAGACAAAATAAAATGCAAATTGCAGCTCTCGCTGGTGCCTCTTAAAAAACACTCAGCAACCCGACAATCGTTCTTTCCAGGTTCATGAACATCTTCCCATCAACCATCAATTTGTTGAACCACATTGTTGCAACACATTTCAGAACCGAAAGCACAATTTCTACTCACTTTTGCATTATGTTCATTATTTGGATCGTCTTCATCAAAATAGCCGAAGCACTCTCAATTAAACAGAATGCATCCGTCAACCACTTGGCTTTTAGATTTCAAAAAAAACCTCAACCTCCTCTATCTTCTCTGCTTCATGTTCCTGTGCTTTTAAAGTCAAGCAAATAGTTGGGGCGACAGTTCTCTTTAATTAGTGTAATAACTCCTGCATGTCTTCCAAACTCACCTTTGCACAACCTACTTTCTAAGCCAAACTCAATCCTTTCCTCTGGTTTTACATAGACCATTCATTACCAACCCTAAAACCTCTCAGGTCAGGCACTAGATGCAGGCATTGGTTTTATCAAACACCATTCACACACCAACCGTATCCCATGCATCGCGAGCAAGTGTTATGAAGTCTCTAATGTTAAGATTTGCAGAAATCTTTAGCAGTCATTTTACAATCACCAGTAGCCTTAATTACAGCATCAAATGTTTTTGTGAGATAATAAAAATTAAAACATGCTAATCACACCCAGATCCATAAGTTGAAGGAGGGATGTAGTGTTCAGTAAAAGATAAAACTTGAATATTTCTGGTCCTGCACTTTACGTTGCCACAATGCCATTACTAATAAATTATGACACATGCTACAAAGTCTGAACATCCATCAATCTGACTATACTTGCATGTTTCTTAATTAAGCATTACAAATAGAGAAATAGGACATCCAGACATAATAAATGCAAACAGCAGACTTCGGGAGTAAAATATTCAGCAGCTCTTACCAGACCTTTAGTTGTACTGGACGAAGGAAGGGTGCAGATGTACTTCAGTCAAAGTCAAAGTCAAAGTAACTTTATTGTCAATTCAATTATGCAACAGCAGTTACACATAGGATCAAAATTACGTTTCCCCATACTCCAAATGTGCAAGTAATATTAAAAACACAGACAGACAACATATCAATAAAAATAGACAATAGACATACACTTTATAAAATATTAAAATATTCACAGTATGCCAAAATGTAGCAAAACCTCTGAGGTATTTTAAACAGGGTGCAACAATGAAAGGTGCAATATAGAAAAAGTGCAAATTCCGTACTGGAGACATTGAGCCAAAGTTATTTTCAGTTTGTTGTCTTTGTTTGGGTACTGTTCATGGAATCTTCATCTCGGACAGGGAACAATTCTATCCGTGGACGGATCACGTGCAGGATCACGTCCACAATCTGGCCCAGTCAAGCTCACTGGCCTTCAGTGAGTCTGACAGCTGAGCTCTGATTGCACTGATCTCATCCTTCAGATAGATCTAGGATGACCTCGCTAAGGAGCTTAACATAAGGATGTGTTACCTTGCAAGAGCTGTAACTGGGAAACATTACAGGCTTCAAACCAGTGGCAATTTAGAGAACTTTATAAAGGGGTCCCAATCACTCTATAGTTCTTCAAACTATTACAAACTTCTTATCATTCTGCCAGATTTACTACCATAGCCATTGCAAAGAAGCAGATTACAGCAATTGGAAAGACACTGCCAACCAGTATCCATCCCGTACCTGTATCATGACTAGTCAGTACAACAGCAAGTTAGGCCAGTTCATTGGCTATATTTAAGAGGGAGTTAGATGTGGCCCTTGTGGCTAAAGGGATTAGGGGGTATGGAGAGAAGGCAGGGATGGGATACCGAGTTGGATGATCAGCCATGACCATATTAAATGGCGGTGCAGGCTCGAAGGGCCGAATGGCCTACTCCTGCACCTATTTTCTATGTTTCTAAGTTATGTTTGTATCAAACAAGAACCAGCTTCTAAGATTATTGTGGTCATCCTACTAATCATCCTTTTACCATTACCATTTTTTTGGCCGCCTATTGACCTTACATTGTCACAATACAATCACTAATAAATTATGGCACGATTCACAAGATTAAATACTGGTCTGAACTACATGCATGCTTCCAAACTAAGCACTACAAATAGAGAAACAGGACATGCAGATTAAATGGAAGTGAAATATTACATCTCTTTTCACTGACACACAAGAACAAGTCTGCAAATTATCATGGTTACTATTCCTCACTTTGCGTTGTGGCTAAATACCAAAAACTTTCTACCCAGCCTGAAGCCAAAATGCTGGTCTGAACTTCACATGAAGGCTACATATGTAAGCAAATAAAGTAATAAGGCATCTAGACTAAAAATGCAAATTGCAGCTCTTTTTGGTGTCTCTTAAAAGACTCTCAGCAGCCCAAGGATTGGTCATTCAAGGTTCAAGAGCAGCAGCTCCCGATCAACCATCAGCTTCTTTAACCACATTGTACCAGCAACACACTCCTTCTAAACCAGTGGTTCCCAAACTTTTTTAGATCATGGCCCCCTTGGGATCTTTAATTTTTCTGTGGCCCACCCTGACATTATTAGCGGAAAAAAAAAAACGTGGCCCCCTTTATTGAACCTATGGCCCCCCTAAATTCCAACATTTCTCTGTGCCCTCCCATGAAAGGCATTATATGGCCCCAGGTTGGGAATCACTGTTCTAAACCACAACAGACTGCATCACAATGACTGCTCCACAAAGATTGTTTTTTGCATTACCGTGGTCTACATTCCCATTAACTAATAATAACACTAGACCAAATTGGACCCGTTGGGTCCCAGTTTCACATGTGAGGGCTGATTCCCCAACACAATATTCCACCTCGCCACCAATTCCAAGATTGGGGGTGAGTGTGGGGGAGGGGGGGGGTCTTTCTGGAGTGCTGGCATGGGTGTTATGGGCCGAAGGGACTGGTTTCCAGTGGGCTAGTATGGGCATTGTGGGCCAAATGGATTCTTGGGCGGGCAACTCAGTCACTCGGGCCTGGCAGCTTAGCAACTCAGGCCTGGCATGCTGCCAGCTCAGAAACTGCCAGACATTCTGCCGAAAACAGGTGAGAGACTATGAGAGAGAAGGGGGAGAAGGCGGCCAATCAATTTTAGACGTTTTCATCTTTTTTTTACAGTTGCAAAAGGTGCACAGTTGCAAAAGGCACGCAGTTGCAAGAGGCACACAGTTGCAAAAGGAACACAGTTGCAAAAAGCAGTTACAAAAGGAACACAGTTGCAAAAGGAACACAGTTGCAAAAGGAACAGTTACAAAAGGAACACAGTTGCAAAAGGAACACAGTAACAAAAGGAACACAGTAACAAAAGGAACACAGTTGCAAAGGAACACAGTTGCAAAGGAACACAGTTGCAAAGGAACACAGTTGCAAAGGAACACAGTTGCAAAGGAACACAGTTGCAAAAGGAACAGTTGCAAAAGGAACACAGTTGCAAAAGGAAGTTGCAAAAGGAACACCGTTGCAAAATGAACACAGTTGCAAAAGGAAACACAGTTGCAAAAGGAACAGTTACAAAAGGAATACAGTTGCAAAAGGAACACAGTTGCAAAAGTAAAAGTTGCAAAAGGAACACAGTTGCAAAAGGAACACAGTTGCAAAAGGAAGTTGCAAAAGGAACACCGTTGCAAAATGAACACAGTTGCAAAAGGAACACAGTTGCAAAAGGAAGTTACAAAAGGAACACAGTTACAAAAGCAAAAGGAACACAGTTGCAAAAGGAACAGTTGCAAAAGGAACAGTTGCAAAAGGAACAGAAGCAAAAGGAACAGTTGCAAAAGGAACACAGTTACAAAAGGAACACAGTTACAAAAAGAACACAGATACAAAAGGAACACAGTTGCAAAAGAAAAGACAGTTAAAAAGGAACAGTTACAAAAGGAACACAGTTGCAAAAGGAACACAGTTGCAAAAGGAACAGTTGCAAAAGGAACAGTTGCAAAAGGAACACAGTTGCAAAATTAAGTTGCAAAAGGAACAGTTGCAAAATGAACACAGTTACAAAAGGCACACAGTTGCAAAAGGAACACAGTTGCAAAAGGAACAGTTGCAAAAGGAACACAGTTGCAAAATTAAGTTGCAAAAGGAACACAGTTGCAAAAGGAACAGTTGCAAAAGGAACATGGTTACAAAAGGAACACAGTTGCAAAAGGAAGTTACAAAAGGAAACACAGTTGCAAAAGGAACACAGTTGCAAAAGGAACAGTTGCAAAAGGAACAGTTGCAAAATTAATTTGCAAAATGAACACAGTTGCAAAATGAACACAGTTACAAAAGGCACACAGTTGCAAAAGGAACAGTTGCAAAAGGAACAGTTGCAAAAGGAACAGTTGCAAAAGGAACAGTTGCAAAAGGAACACGGTTACAAAAGGAACACAGTTGCAAAAGGAAGTTACAAAAGGAACACAGTTGCAAATGGAACACAGTTGCAAAAGGACCAGTTACAAAAGGAACAGTTACAAAAGGCACAGTTGCAAAAGGAACACAGTTGCAAAAGGAACACAGTTGCAAAAGGAACAGTTGCAAAAGGAACACAGTTGCAAAAGGAACACAGTTGCA
Organism: Leucoraja erinaceus; assembly: GCF_028641065.1. NCBI lineage: Eukaryota > Metazoa > Chordata > Chondrichthyes > Rajiformes > Rajidae > Leucoraja > Leucoraja erinaceus. Next base: position 16,091 of record NW_026576444.1, on the reverse strand, counting down.
AAAGGAACAGTTGCAAAAGGAACACAGTTGCAAAAGGAACAGTTACAAAAGGCACATTTGCAAAAGGAACACAATTGCAAAAGGCACACCGTTGCAAAAGGAACAGTTACAAAAGGAACACAGTTGTAAAAGGAACAGTTGCAAAAGGAACACAGTTGCAAAAGGCACACAGTTGCAAAAGGCAGTTTAAAAACACATAACGGACACTCACAGGTCAGTATTCTCAGTGTTCTGTAGATTTCCAGCTCAGACTGAGAGTTGTGACCCTCTCCATTCCCCATCTTGCAGCGACTGTGGCACATCCACACTTCCGGGAAATAGGACATCCAGACATAATAAATACAAAGAGCAGATTTAGGGAGTAAAATATTCAGCAGCTCTTACCAGAACTTTAGTTGTGCTGGACGAAGGAAGGTTGCAGATGTAATTCATCTTCTCGGATAGTGGACAATTCTCTCCGTGGATGGATCACGTGCAGGACCGCGTGCAGGATCAGGTCCACAACCTGGCCAAGTTAAGCTCACTGGCCTTCAGTGAGTCGATGATAGCTCTGCTCTGGTCACACTGATCTCATCCTTCAGATAGAACTTGGATGACCTCCCTAAGGAGCACCTCGTGGGATTCCAGACAGTGCAGGTTTTCCATTCAGTTCCACGGTATAACCTACAATACAATTGAGTGGTATCAGAACAATTATCTCAATCTCTGCCTTTGTAAGACAAAGGAGTTACTTGTTGCCTTCTTTAATGCACTGACCGATCCATCACAAATACTGCCCACCCCACCATTGAATTGACCTACAGGAAATGTTAGTACAACCGAGCTCTGGTCCATCCTCCTGTCCAGAGTGATCACCCGTTTGGGGAAGGAGCAATAGATTTGTGTCCTCACCAGTAAAACGTCCGCCTCGACTAAAAAACACTCATAGTGAGGAAAAAAAAAGTAAAAACCCGCCTCGAATAAAAATCACACCTCAAGTAAAAATCCCAGTAAAAAAAAAAGACCTCAAGTAAACACCCCTGTCAAAAGTAAAAACCATAACTTGAGTAAAAAGCACATCCGGTTAAAAAAACCCACACCGAATAAAAACAAGAATAACCAATGCAGTATCCTCGGGCTTTGTCCAATGAAAGTGGCAGGAGTTTTGAGCGGAAGTGCAGAAAGTTTCAGCTGACGGCAAAGCCTGCATCCGCCACAAGTACATCACGAGTTGACAACATATCATATAAACAACCTACTCCAGTAAACTCCCCCCCCCCCCCACTAAACAGTTACAAAAACACCCTCGAGCAAAAGACTAAAACGCATAGCTCAATTAAAAACACACCTTAAAAATGCGTCAGGTAAATAGAAACCTTGGAAAAGCACGCCCCAACTAACAAACCCCATCTCGACTAAAAAAAGCCACCGCGAGTAAAATAAACTGAGAAAAAAGCCAGCCTTGAGTTAAAAAAAAAACACACCTCGAGACACAAGAACGAGTAACATTCCTGCCTTAACTGAAAAACAAGCCGAGTAAAAAGTAGTTAGAAAACACACCGCGAGTAAAAAGTCAGCCTCAACTAAAAAGTGCAGTAAAAAGTTAAAAAACACACGTAAAAAACAAGTAGAAAGCCTGTCTAGACGAAAAAAAACCCATTTGACAAAAAAAAATCACACCCCGAGTAAAAAAAGTAAGACCCGCATCCAATAAAAAACTAATCTTGTGTAAAAGCACATCAAGTTAGAAAACATATGTCGAGTAAAAACAAGAGTAGCCAATGAGTAGATGAATGAGCAACAAGAGTTACCAACTTGGTTTCCTATTGACATTGTCTCCATCTCCAGCTATTTCTGGTCTGTAATCTCTTGGCTTTTCCATCGAGCTGCATCTGTTTTGCTGCTCTTGCTCTCTTGGTTTTTCCTGGATGGATCTTTTCTTTCCATTTGGCATCTCTTTCACTTTATTTTAGCCAGTATTGAGTCGCATGTGGGGGTTCCCATTCCTGGCAAGGAGAGACTTCATTATCAGATATTCATTGGTTTTATAACGCTTGCCCTCCTACCAAAATTATCAACAGAGTCATTGCCAAGAAGCAATTTTTAGCAACTGAACAGACATTTGATCCATCGCCTATAAGCACAGAAATTCATCATTACACTCATCAACATAAACACGATTCTTTAAGTGTTATCATACTCACCATGGTAGTTAGCCTCAGGTGATCACTAGCTCCTGCCAACGCGCTCAAAGGCTTATTCCGGCAACTTACCTTTGGTGGCTCTTCAAGACCTACGGTTGGACTAGGCGGGATACGCTAGTAGACGCGCCAATGTCTTTGGGTATGAGGGCGACTCGCAGATTGAACAATGTGTAGATTTGTGTCCTCACGAGTAAAAAGTCTGCATCAACTAAAAAATACACCTCGAGGAAATAAGAGTAAAAAAAGACGAATAAAAAGCCCGCCTTGACTAAGCAAACAAAAATCTCCAATACAAAGCTGGCTTCAACTAAAATTCACACGAGTAAAAAAAATTACCATCAGCCATTGCAAAGAAGCAGCTTTTAGCTACTGAAGAGTCATTTGATCCATCCCCTATTAGCACAAGAATTCAACATAACACCGTTATGAGAATTTTGCCTGAACAGTCAGTGACCCATAGTGCTGTGTTCAAAACTCAAGGCGCTGTGGCCAGTAACTTTATATTTAGAACCCATAGCACTGCAGCTGATAGCTCTTTGTTTAAATTTCAGCACGTTAAGCTGTTTAAACCTTTGCGCACCAAACCGGCAGTATTACCTTTGTGCGCCCAGTCTGTAGCGTTATGAAAAATTGATTTGAGCGCCGTCATTAGCGCTGTGAAAAATTGATTTGTGCGCCAAGTTTGTGGCACTGTGTGTATTGATTTGCGAACCAAGTTTGTGGCACTGTATTGATTTGCGCACCAAGTTTGTGGCACTGTGTGTATTGATTTGCGCGCCAAGTCTGTGGCACTGTATTGATTTGTATGCCAACTCTTTAGCACTGTGCGTATTGCTTTGCGTGCCAGTCTGCAGCTGATAGCGATTTCTCCCAAAAGGGGGGGCAAGGCTTGCTGGAATGCTGCCCCGCCATTGGTTGTAGTTAGAATTTGGGAGAAGCGTTATTGGCCAGGACTTACCTACCAGTAATTATTTTAACAGCTGATTTCTTACCTGTATAAAGTAAAGGCAGATGCCAGGAAGCCATAAGTTAGTTCATGTACGAGAGGGATTCACCACCAGGCTGTGTCGCGATCAATGCCACGGACGGAGGAAGAGAGAGGTGTGCTGCTGTAAAACAGACCCTATGCATACCAAGACAATTATTGTTTTTGTTCTCTCTCATGCCAATAAATCTGATTTGTAACTAAACAGATGTGTACCTTTTTCTGTTCTACTAGTGAGATCCTTGAACCTGTTCCCTTGTAACACGCCCATCAACACAAACATGATTCTCTAAGTGTTATCATACTCACCCTGTTTGTCAGCCTCAGCTGAGGACTATCTCCTGCCAGCGGGTTCAAAGGCTTATTCCTGCACCTTACCTTCGCTGGTTCTTTCAAGTGCTATGGTTGGACCAGGCAGGTTAAGTATATAGACGCGCCAATTACTTTGGGTAAAACGGTGGCTCACGGCATGGACTGTACGCAGATTCACGTTCTCCCCAGTCAAAAGTCCACCTCAACTAAAAAACACCTTGAGAAAAAAAAAAACAAACCGAATTAAAAAAACACAAGAGGACAAGTAAAGGCTTTTGACAAAGTCCCACATAAGAGATTGGGGGTTCAGTATTGATGTGGATAGAGAACTGGCTGGCAAACAGGAAGCAAAGAGTAGGAGTAAACGGGTACTTTTCACAATGGCAGGCAGTGACTAGTGGGGTACCGCAAGACTCAGTGCTGGGACCCCAGCTATTTACAATATATATTAATGATCTGGATGAGGGAATTGAAGGCAATATCTCCAAGTTTGCAGATGACACTAAGCTGGGGGGCAGTGTTAGCTGTGAGGAGGATGCTAGGCGACTGCAAGGTGACTTGGATAGGCTGGGTGAGTGGGCAGATGCATGGCAGATCCAGTATAATGTGGATAAATGTGAGGTTATCCATTTTGGTGGCAAAAACGGGAAGGCAGACTATTATCTAAATGGTGGCCGATTGGGAAAGGGGGAGATGCAGCGAGACCTGGGTGTCATGGTACACCAGTCATTGAAGGTAGGCATGCAGGTGCAGCAGGCAGTAAAGAAAGCGAATGGTATGTTAGCTTTCATTGCAAAAGGATTTGAGTATAGGAGCAGAGAGGTTCTACTGCAGTTGTACAGGGTCTTGGTGAGACCACACCTGGAGTATTGCGTACAGTTTTGGTCTCCAAATCTGAGGAAGGACATTATTGCCATAGAGGGAGTGCAGAGAAGGTTCACTATACTGATTCCTGGGATGTCAGGACTGTCTTATGAAGAAAGACTGGATAGACTTGGTTTATACTCTCTAGAATTTAGGAGATTGAGAGGGGATCTTATAGAAACTTACAAAAATTCTTAAGGGGTTGGACAGGCTAGATGCAGGAAGATTGTTCCCGATGTTGGGGAAGTCCAGTACAAGGGGTCACAGCTTAAGGATAAGGGGGGCAAATCCTTTAAAACCGAGATGAGAAGAACTTTTTTCACACAAAGAGTGGTGAATCTCTGGAACTCTTTGCCACAGAGGGTAGTTGAGGCCAATTCATTGGCTATATTTAAGAGGGAGTTAGATGAGGCCCTTGTGGCTAAGGGGATCAGGGGGTATGGAGAGAAGGCAGGTACGGGATACTGAGTTGGATGATCAGCCATGATCATATTGAATGGCGGTGCAGGCTCGAAGGGCCGAATGGCCCACTCCTGCACCTAATTTCTATGTTTCTAAAAAGCCTGCCTCAACGAAGCACACATATATCTCCAATAAAACGCTGGGGGGGGGGGGGGGGGGAATCACATGGAAAAAGCCCACCCTGATTTTAAAAAGCACACCTTGAGGAAAAAATGTAAAAACTCTGCTTTACACCTCAATTAAAAAAAACATTTCTCAAGTAAATAAAACGAGTAAAAAGCCCGAGTTAAAAAGTTTTTTAAAAAGGACCTGGAATAAAAAGCACAATGAAGTTAAAAAAAAACATATTGTGATTAAAAACAAGAGTATCCAATGTGTAACATGGGCAAACGATGAGCTGGTGAATCTTTGCTGGTGACCACGACGTTCCTTCACCAAAGTGGCTCCGTAACTGGCGGCAGGAGTCGGGTTGCACTACCCGCCCCCCAACTCTGATCTCCTCCGGTTTAGTTCAATCACCAGGGACGAATTTTTGAGCGGGAAACCGGAGTGGAGAACGCTTCCCCTGCGCTACATGTACAGCTCGAGTGGACCATCCCTCATCTAAACAACACCCCCCCCCCCCCACCAAACAACCACCCCAACAGTTACAAAACAGCACACGTCTCGAGACCCAAAGAACGAGTAAAATTTCCCTCTTGACTAAAAAACAAACCTCGAGTAAAAAGCACATTGAGTTTAAATTTTAAAAAACGATTAAAATTCCCGTCTAAAGTATAAAAAACGAACTCGAGTAAAAAGAACATAAAAAAAGTTATAAAAAAAAAACGAGGTAAAAACAAGAGTAACCAACGCTGATCGGTCCTCGTCATGAGAGGATTTTTGAGCGGGAACCCGAAGCGGAGAAAAGTTTTCGCTGCCGGCGAAACCTGTGCCCGTCACCAAGTACAGCACTAGTGGACAAACCCTTCATGTAAACAACCTGCCCCAGTAAAACAACCACCCGCCTAAACACCCACCTGACACAACATCAACCTCTCAACAACCACCCCGACTAAACAGTTACAAAACCTCCTCGAGTAAAACAACCAACTCGAGCAGAAAGCACGGGTCAAGTAAAAACACACGAAAATCGAAGGTAGACAAAAATGCTGGAGAAAACTCAGTGGGTGAGGCGGAGCGAAGGAAAGGATAGGCAACGTTTCTTGTCTGAAGAAAGGGTTTCGGCCCGAAACGTTGCCATTGCTGCCTCACCCGCTGAGTTTCTCCAGTTAAAAAACGCATGTCTATTAAATAGAGATCACGAGTAAAAAATGTTCGGCTCGACTAAAGAAACCATCACGACTAAAAAAAACACACTGAGGTAAACAACGCACCCGAGACTTAAACAATCACCTCGAGTTAAAAAACACACATTGAGTTAAAAAAACACACTCCCAGTCACAATGAACGAGTAAAATTCTCACCTTACTGAGAAACAAGCCTCGAGTAAAAAGTACATTGAGTTACAAAACAGAGTAAAACTTTTTTTTAAAACCGCTAGTAAAAAACATAGCACAAGTAAAATGCCCGCCTCGACTAAGCAACCGTCCATCTCCAGTAAAAAGCTGGCTTCGACAAAAAAAAAACATCTTGAGGAAAAAAACACTTAATAGCCGCTTGGGACTAAAAATCACACTTCGAGTAAAATTCCCACCGTGGTTAAAATAAAACCATACCTCGAGTAAAAAGCCCGCCTAAAGTAAAAATAACATATCTCCAGGAGAAAATAACACTTAAAAAGCCTCCTCGACTAAAAATCCAACCGTGTTAAAAAAAAACATACCTCGAGATAAAAAGAGCTGGCGACCACGATGCTTCTTCACCAGAGCGGCTCCGTAACTGGAGGCGGGAGCCGATCCCGTCCGCTTTTGAAACACCTCGCAGCCAAAGATCACAGAACGGATAATCTTTGCTCGCTGCACCCTCCCCCAACGCTGATCGGACCCCTGGCTTCGTCCAATTAGCACGAACGGTTTTTAGAGCGGGAAACCGAGGCGGAGAAAGTGTCCGAAGCCCGCGCGCGTCGCAAGTACAGCTCGAGTGGACAACCCCTTATGTAAACAGCCTGCTCCAGTAAACATTCAGCCCGCCTAAACATCCACTCCCGACCAAACAACCACCACCCAGTTACAAAACCACCTTGAGTAAAACATCTAACGAGTGAAAAAAACGAGCAAAAAACACAGCTCGGGTTAAATCCATTTCTCGAATTAAAAGAAACCACTAGTATTAAGCCCGCCTAAACTAAAAAAACACCATCTGCAGTGAAAAGCCAGGCTCGAGTAAAAACACGTTTTTCTCCCACAAGTAAAAAATTCACATCGACTGTAAAGCTACCTCGAGTAAAGAAAGAAACGTCGAATAACCAACCACCTCGATTGAAAAATACTTTGATTTTTTTTTAAAACGTCGAGTAAAATATAATTTCTACATTAAATCTTATTGTTATTCAGAAATAAAATGTGAGCATTTTAGAATGTTCCTTGTCAGTTCCTATATATGCAGTCAATATGTCTCAGTGTTAATGGGCTTTGTAAATTGAACATATTGATTTGATGACACAATGCCATGCATTCATGTAACATATTTCCTGAATCATGTATGTGTTTTATGCATAACATCTTAAAATAAAAATATCTTACAGATTTGCACAGCACAGCCCCCCCTCCCTCAGCCTAATTTACGCTTGCTGACCAAGGTGCCGATCTAACCTCGTCTCTTGTGTAACTTGTATTTGGCCCACATCTTTCTAACCCTTTCCACACGCAAAAGCCTCTTCAAAGTTTTAATTGTACCCACCTCTAACACTTCCTCTAGCAATTCATTCCATATACCCTCAAGTACAAAATCACACCTCGAGTAAAAAAACTCAACAAGTTACATAATATACCTCGAGTTAAAAAAACAAAGAAATGACCCGCCTCGACTAAAATACTTTAATTCTTTCAACTTTTAGCTTAACTTGTCCCCTCTAGTTATTGCCCTTGAAAAAAGCACGCCCGATCAAATAATCACCTTTAATGCACAGCTTCTGCCTCACGCCAATCGCAGCTTGCACTTGAGTTGGCTGAGGTGCGGATAAGACAGTTGTCTCCCCTTCTTTAATAACAAAATTTAAAAGACATTTGGACAGGCGAATAGATAGAAAAGCTTTGAAGGATGTGGGCCAAATGAGACTCACCAAGAAAAGGCATCTTGGCCGTCAAGGTCGAATTGGGCTAAAGAGACTTTCCTAACTATGTTTGACTCTGTAATTGTTTACCAAGAAGGTCCAGCGAGGGGTTTGGTTGTTGTCACGGCACCGCACTCTGAGGGAAAGGACTGCAACGCAGAATCCTATTACCACAGGCTACGAGAGGGACGGATCCTTTGTAACAGCCTATGCAAAATACTAGGGTAGACTCGGAGGTAGACACGAAATACCGGAGTAATTCAGCGGGACAGGCAGCATCTCTGGAGACAAGGAATGGGTGACATTTCGGGTCAGTCTGACTGTGAAAAAGCTGGCTTCGACAAAAAAAAACCATCTTGAGTAAAAAAACACTTAATAGCCGCTTGGACTAAAAATCACACCTCGAGTAAAATCCCCACCGTGTTAAAATAAAACATACCTCGAGTAAAAAGCCCGCCTAAAGTAAAAAATAACATATCTCAAGAGAAAAAATAACACTTAAAAAGCCTCCTCGACTAAAAATCCAACCGTGTTAAAAAATAAACATACCTCGAGTTAAAAAGAGCTGGCGACCACGATGCTTCTTCACCAGAGCGGCTCCGTAACTGGAGGCGGGAGCCGATCCCGTCCGCTTTTGAAACACCTCGCAGCCAAAGATCACAGAGCGGATAATCTTTGCTCGCTGCACCCTCCCCCAACGCTGATCGGACCCCTGGCTTCGTCCAATTACCACGAACGGTTTTTTTGAGCGGGAAACCGAGGCGGAGAAAAGTGTCCGAAGCCCGCGCGCGTCACAAGTACAGCTCGAGTGGACAAACCCCTTATGTAAACAACCTGCTCCTGTAAACATTCAGCCCGCCTAAACATCCACTCCCGACCAAACACCACCACCCAGTTACAAAACCACCTTGAATAAAAACAACTAACTAGTGAAAAAAAAACAAGCAAAAAAAACACAGCTCGGGTTAAATCCATTTCTCGAATTAAAAGAAACCACTAGTATTAAGCCCGCCTAAACTAAAGAAAACACCATCTGCAGTGAAAAGCCAGGCTCGAGTAAAAACACGTTTTTCTCCCACAAGTAAAAAATTCACATCGACTGTAAAGCTACCTCGAGTAAAGAAAGAAACGTCGAATAACCAACCACCTCGATTGAAAAATATTTTGATTTTTTTAAAAACGTCGAGTAAAATATAATTTCTACATTAAATCTTATTGTTATTCAGAAATAAAATATGAGCATTTTAGAATGTCATTGTCAGTTCCTATATATGTTGTCAATATGTCTCAGTGTTAATGGGCTTTGTAAATTGAACATATTGATTTGATGACACAATGCCATGCATTCATGTAACATATTTCCTGAATCGTGTATGTGTTTTTATGCATAATATATTTAAAACAAATAAAATAAAGACATCTTACAGATTTGCACAGCACAGCCCTCCCTCCCTCAGCCTAATTTACGCTTGCTGACCAAGGTGCCGATCTAACCTCGTCTCTTGTGTAACTTGTATTTTGGCCCACATCTTTCTAACCCTTTCCACACGCAAAAGCTTCTTCAAAGTTGTAATTGTACCCACCCTAACACTTCCTCTAGCAATTCATTCCATATAACCCTCAAGTAAAAATTACACACCTCGAGTAAAAAACTCAACAAGTTACATAATATACCTCGAGTAAAAAAAACAACAAGGAAATGACCCGCCTTGACTAAAAACACTTTAAGTCTTTCAACTTTTATCTTAACTTGTTGCCTCTAGTTATTGCCCTTGAAAAAAGCACGCCCGATCAAATCATCACCTTTAATGCACAGCTTCTGCCTCACGCCAATCGCAGCTTGCACTTGAGTTGGCTGAGGTACGGGTAAGACAGTTGTCTCCCCCTTCTTTAATAACAAAATTTAAAAGACATTTGGACAGGCGAATAGATAGAAAAGCTTTGAAGGATGTGGGCCAAATGAGACTCGCCGAGAAAAGGCATCTTGGTCGTCAAGGTCGAATTGGGGCTAAAGAGACTTTCCTATCTATGTCTGTAATGTTTACAAGAAGCCATCGAGGGGTTGGGTTGTTGTCACGGCACACACACTGTGAGGGAAAGGACTGGTAACGCAGAATCCTATTACCACAGGCTATCTGAGGAACGGGATCCTTGTAACAGCCTATGAAAAATACGCGGAGGTAGACACGAAATACCGGAGTAATCCAGCGGACAGGCAGCATCTGTGGAGACGAGGAATGGGTGACATTTCGGGTCAGTCTGACTGTGAAAAAGGGTCACAACCCGAAATGTAATACATTCCTTCTCTCCAGAGTTGCTGTCTGTCCCGATGAGTTACTCCAGCATTTTATATATACCTTCGATTTAAATAACATCTGAACAGCGGAGTTCTTTCCTACACGTATGAGAAATACTCCTATTGATACTTAAAGATGAAACATTAGTGCTACCATATACAACAGTGTTTCCACTCACCTACACGTTAAAAGGTAAGCAAGACATAACATTATAACTCCAATTAGTCTGGCACGTGTATGAGTTACAATAGTGTCGCCATAATTATATGTTCGAAAATATATCAGAATGAGAGATTGACAGGGTGTGAAAGGTCCTAATTCAAAGCCTGTCCATTCCCCTCCACAAATGCTGCTGACGCCATTGTTCTCCAGCACTTTGTGCAGAGAGTGATTTGTGCTGTTCAGCTGACAGAAGCCAACATTGTAATGGATTCTGTGAGCCATATAACTGAACGATCTCCTGATGCAGAATTTTAACCCAAAACGTCGACTATCCTTTTGCCTCCACAGACGTTGCCCGCTGAGTTCCCGGAACAACTTTTGCTTTGCTCCAGTTTCCAGCATCTGTTAGTCTTTGAATTATCCTCTCATTATTTCAGTCTCGCAGATATCCTTTTTGCCTGACGTTCTTTCTTATAGGGGAGTTGCACCGAAGGTCACTGGGTCTAGGGCTTCCGGTATATGTTATTAATGCTAGAAAAACGCGTACTTTCCTACCACGTCGCATTGTTTTCACTGAAGGGTGCGCGGGAGAACGGTTTGGGACGGGATGCGGTGACCAGATCCTATAGGGAGGTTTCACGGCAGTGGGGTCCGAACCATGACCCGTTACTGTTGCTACACTACTCCAAATGATTACAGACGATGTACTGCAGGTAGGCACTTACCATTGTTTCCGCGTAGCGGGCCCGTTAAAACCCGCTGAAATTGTCAATTTTTGCGCTGTAATAAGAATTATGGAAACGGGATAAGCGTGGAGAGACATTTAGGCATACTTCAGATTTCCAAAGTGATGAGAATTATGACGGTAGATAGAAAACGAGAGCTGAAGGGGATAACAACAGCCAGAGTGCTTGGCGAACATTGACCGTTTGCTCACTGCATTTCATCAACTAAGGCATTATTTGCGTTTTTTCTTGATTCCTTTGGCACCTAAAAGTTTCAGAAGTGATAAAATCTGGCTGTAATTTTTTAAATAATCACGCATGGTTCTCGTGGGTTTTTTACATACAAAATGAAAAACGCATCTGAAGAAAATATTTACAGCCAGATTTATCACCTGAGAATTTTTAGATACCAAAGGAATCAAGAAAAAACACAAATAATGCCTTACAGTTGATGAAATGCAGTGAGCAAACGCGAGAATTCCCAATATTTCCAATATTTCAATGTTTACCAAGCACTTTAGCTGCTGTTGTCCCTTCAGTTCTCCCTTCTCTATACCTTCATTTCGCTTCCGTTTGCAATTCTGAGTTGGGTACATGTCCCCTTCACACTTACCCACGACTCCCACAATTTTTTTCAGCGCAAAAATTCAACATTTTGGTGGTTTTTTAATAGGTAGGAAAGTACGCGTTTCTCTAGCATTAATAACATATACCGGAAGGACGGATGTCTTCCAGTTGGATTTAGCAGCTCCGCTGCATCAGAGCCCTATGACACAGTGACCTTCCATGCAACACCCCCTATAGCGAGCTCTGCCGCCAAATCAAGGTAGGCCCGGCGAGTGCGGATCTCCGCTCCCAGTTACGTCCGCCTCCGCCCCTTTTCTCCTTCGCCCAAGGAACGGCTGGCACCGACACCCGTCGGCGCTAACCTTCGGTGCTCAGGGTGTCGTCTGATGTGGGGGCTGCATGTCCTCCTTCAGGACGATTCCCTCAGTAACCCTGGCTTTTCCCATTATGTCCCTAATTCTCTAACTAGTTTAAGGCTGCCCCCCCTCTGGTTAATTTTTTAATGATTGTTTCAGAAGGAACTGCAGATTGCCGCTTAAACACGGAAGATAGACACAAAAAGCTGCAGCAATTCATCGGGACAGGCTAGCATCTCTGGAGAGAAGGAATGGGTGACGTTTCAGGTCAAGATCTCGCTTTAAACGTCTTTACTGATTGTATGCAGGGTTGTCACCATTCCCCATAGCGAACAATGAACACTTCCTACATTTCCTTGATCATCGTCGGTTTTGATCTGTCTTTGTGGAGTTTGCACGTCCTCCTTCAGGGCCTATCCCGTCCAGTGTTCCGGGGTTCAATCCCCCAGCACTCCTGATTCATTTTACTGTTTTGTATGCTTCGTTGATACCTTCCCCTCAACCAACAATGAACCATTCTACATTTCTTGATCACAATTCCAGATCTTAGTTTCCCTCTCCCTGACTCTCAGTCGGAAGAAGGGTCTTTCACGGCTAACCAAACTACTGTTGTGTGTGTCTTTTAATTGCTGGGGGGTATTCTCACCAATATGCAATTACTGATTCTGTTCGATTCTGTTTCGTAGTTTTTTTTTGCACATTCGCAGCAAATTGCCACTTTTCATTTCACTGCACATCTCTCATAGCGTATGTGACAAATAACTTGACTTGAAGTGACCTGAACTGTCACCCATGCCTTCTCCCCGAGAGCATGCTGTCTGTCCCTGCTGAGTTTTCTCCAGAATTGTTAGTGTCTGTCTTCCTGAACCAATCACCTCTTTCACACCCCCTTCCGGGTGCTGCTTCCTCCAGCTCTTAAAAACTATACTCTGTTATTTGTACTTTGTATCAGTAAATAAATGTGGTGCAAAACCGCAGATACTTTTAAAAGCAGACAGAGAAAGATAGACACAAAAAGTAAGAGTAACGTCAACAAGTCAGTGAGCCCATCTCTTGAAAAAAATAGGGCAGAAATACCTCATTTCACCTGTGCCTGTTTCCTTTGCATGGCTTTTACCTCAGTAGCCAAACATGCATTAGCCAAACATGCAGTTTCCTTCCTTTGCTCAAAACATGAAATCAAGATCCTTTCTTTACTTTTCCTTGGAAATGAATATTCACTGGCATATGGGGAAAACAAAAAATGCGTATGAGCTGTTTGAATACCACAATTCTGGGATCATGATTTTTATTTCCTCCCTGACTTGAGTTAAAGTTCACGGCTATTCGTCACTTGCAGCTTTAATCTTGCCATTTACGGTTAGAAATGCAGTTGAGAAAGAAAGGTTGAAGTAGGAACTGTATTGTGCAAGTGTTTCAATATTTAATTTGGGTTTGTTCTATTTGTGATTTAAATTTCTTATATGGCTTCAATGCTAAGTTAGTAGGATTTTTGTAATTCAGGGGTTGAAGAGTCTGACTGTGAAGCCCCCTTTAGGCAGGTTCAGACATGTGGGTTTTGGGTTCTAAAGCGACGCTTGGAAGTAGGAGGCTTTGCGACAGGTCTATGTGTACGAAAATAAGGTACAGTTAATCTAACCTTTCTGGGCTTCATTTTAGAGGTGGTTACGATTTAATACAACCAAGCATGAGAAAAGATACTAAAACCTCTTCCGTTTCTTGGACCAACTGTTAATACGCAATTAAGTGGGACTAATTTAAACTCGCCTTTATTGTGGTCGATTTTAATCCCTCCATAGATATTCATCTTGAGAGAAATTTGAAATCTCCGGTTTTACATTACAAGTTTGGGTTGCTTTTCTTTCCCCTATCACCAGTATTCTGTGTGACGGAAACATTGGTACTTTCGATCAGTAATGTTGTGATCACCTACATTTGGGAAGCGTGGATCCTTCAATATATCGATGTCATGTACTTAAGACTGATTGAGGCAGCTACCGGAAAGCTATTATGAGACATATGCCAAGCCTCAGATAATTTTAAATTGAAATTATTTCTGGAGAGAAAAAAATAAAGTGCTAAGTGTATGGAACTGACAGACAGACGGTTGACCGTAAGCCCGGAGGGTTTTTTTTATCGGTGGGAAGGATTGCTATTCTGCAGCCATTTTCGGTGTAGTTATGAATTGTATACCAGTTTTTGCTTGATTTCCATGACTTCAATTTTACCAGGGCTCCTTGATAATACAAATTGATGGAGTGATGTCAAGGGGACCCAACTCTTCTCTTGGTTGGGACTTTCCATTTTTGGGTATTTGGATACATTTGAAAGCAATTAAATGTATTTGAGTGAGTGAAGGAAGGAGTGGTAATTACGCTTTAGGAGGGAGTTTTCCACCTTGTCTGGTAGAAATTGTAAACCCTTTTAGATGAGGGTGGTAGAATCTATGTAATCATCATCTATCCTTAAAGCAAGGAATGCTGTAGTCTGTTTAGCGGTGGAAGGGTATACAACTTGAAACGGAGCCTGCCCATTGTCGTCCAGCAAGGTCGTATCGTCTGCTGAGATGATCCAGTGACTGATATGTTTTTGGAAATCCTGATAGATCTAGTTTAAATTTTCAGTCTCCTATTAAATCCTTGCATGGTGTTGGGCCACTTATGTCTGAGGAATTCTTACACTTTCTGTATATAGTGACCTTAATCTTTCCAAGTTACTGGTTTTTGTAAATGCAGACTCATTTGCTTGCTTCGCTCTTTTTTACCTAACCATTATCATATCTCAGTTTACTAGTTCATACAATCGTCATCAACGTGTTAATAGGTTTGACTATTCAACCAAAGTTTGGGGAGATTTTTTTAATTACCTCATTTCAAGGCCTTTTGCATAAAGATGAGTTAAATTTGTTCTGTGCAATATTAGTTGCAAAAATACACAATGATTTCGTTTTTATTGGGGCTTGCATTACAAACAGGGAGGTGCAGATATGCCAAATGCATTGTAGAAATTGAAAGACAGGCTTCTTTATGGGGGTGGGTTCACAGGTCAACTGATCATGTTTATTAGTAAATTGACTAAAACTTGGCAGCTTTTACTGCATCTTAAGGTTTATACACAAGTAAGCCAACATTGCAGCTGGAGTTGATAGGACTTTATAGTTTATAATGTCATCAGGTGTTTAGAACAAGTTGGAATGATGGGCAAGCCAGTTTCAAAATTAATGGAGTGCAAAGAGTGGTACCTGTTTTTGAAGATTTCGTGATACGTCAATAATGTTTGTCAACAACTTTGACTAATTACCTTTGATTGACTATATATAATGAATGTCTAAATCGACATCTATGTTCAAGAGGCAATGGTGGGAAAGGATTTCAGTTAAAGCATGTCGTGTGGAGATGAGTGCAAAAAACAAGGAGAGGTGAGGCATGAGATCAAAATATGAAAAAAATTCGTATATGTCAGCGACCTCTGGAGTTTTCATTACTGATGCAGTGGGACCTTGCCTTAAAAAGTTTCACAAACGTTTTGCCACACAGATAATCCCTTTTGTCTACCAGGCTATTTGTGCACAGACAGCACAAACATTTTGAGAATGATTTTAGGAACACTCAATTATATTTGTGATTTGTAGGTATAGGTTTTGAGGGAACAATGTGCTCAAAATTTTTTGTACCTGGGCATAAGGACAGTGTGCCAAGCTGAAAATACCTGTTCAGTTGGGTATAGGTGGAAGCTGGAGGAAATTCTTAGTTTGATTGTATTTCCCGTCTCCCAATCAAGTTCACTGAGGTTGTGGCATTTTGTTTGCTGGATAAAGTTGTTCCAAACAAGGTTCTGTGGAAGATTCTGTAAAAAGATTTGAGGGAGTACATCAGAACCTTGGTGGCTAACAGTTTGGTAGTAATTTGGAGGGTGCATCAGTCATAGTTCATGTTGAATTTTATTGGTGAAGGCAGGCAGCATG
>NW_026576443.1:390000-455000 GCF_028641065.1 Leucoraja erinaceus | reverse complement strand
TATTTAATTGTTTCTACATTTAGTCCTCATGATTGTCTCAGCTTTGTCATCCAGATATGTTGAGGTCTGTCTGTGTTTAATCACCTCGGGCTATCTGTAGCTTTGCCCGTCTCTCTCCATTGCTACTCGCTCACTGGTTGTGTCTCTGACTGAGAGTTTGTGTGTGTACGCATGCATACGTCTGTGTGTGTGTGTGTGTGTATGTGTGTGTGCGTCTGTGAGTTTGTGTGCGTTGTGTGTGTGTGTGTGTGTATCTGAGTGTGTGAGTGTAAGTGTGTGTATGCGGGTGCATCTGAGAGTGTGTGTGTGTGTGCCTGTGTGTGTGAGTATGTACGAGTGTGTTCATCTGAGTGTGTGTGTGAGTGTGTGTGTCTGTGTGTGTGAGTGTGTATGACTGTGCGTGTGAGAGTGTGAGTGTATTTGAGTGAGTGGGTGTGTGATTGTGTATGTCTGTGTGTGTGAGAGTGTGAGTGTGTTTGTGTGAGTGGTTGTGTGAGTGTATGTCTGTGTGTGTGAGTGTGTGACTGTGTGTGTGTGAGAGTGTGAGTATGTTTGTGTGAGTGGGTGTGTGAGTGTTTGCGAGTATACTCTGTATACTATGATATTTAGAAGCTTGTATGCTCTGTAGTTTAGAAGGATGAGAGGAAATCTTATTGAAACATATGAGATTATTAAGGGTTTGGACACACTAGAGTGTTCCCGATGTTGGGGGAGTCCAGAACCAGGAATCACAGTTTAAGAATAAGGGGTAAGCCATTTAGAACGGATATGAGGAAACACTTTTTCTCACAGACAGTCGTGAGTCTGTGGAATTTTCTGCCTCAGAGGGTGGTGGAGGCAGGTTCTCTGGATGCTTTCAAGAGAGAGCTAGATAGGGCTCTTAACAATACCGGAGTCAGGGGATATGGGGAGAAGGCAGGAATGGGGTACTGATTGGGGATGATCAGCCATGATCACATTGGATGGCGGTGCTGGCTTGAAGGGCCGAATGGCCTACTCCTGCACTTATTGTCTATTGTCTATTGAACAGCACCTCACACACACAAAATGCTGGTGTAGCTCCGGGACAGGCGGCATCTCTGGAGTGAAGGAATGGGTGACGTTTTGGGTCGAAAGTCAGGGGAGAGGGAAATACATTGATAAGGAAGTATAAGGTGTGAAAACAGGACAAAGGGGATGGGGATCAAGGAAAATGTAGAATAGATCACTGTTAGCTGGGAGACGGTCATTGTCAAAGCAAATATCATGTGGGCAGCTTACAACCCACCCGTATGCATATTGATTTCTCCAACTTCATGTAACCCTTGCATTCCCTCTCTCTCTGTCCTGCCCCTCACACAAGTCCTCTTGCGAATTTCACCGTTTGTATTCTTTCCATATTACCTGGTCCCCAACCAACAATGGACCATTGTGGGCTCCACCTTTCATCGCTGCAGGTTCTGATTTGTTCTCGTAAGTTCACACGTTCTGGGAGCCGAATTAAGTCATTCGGCCCATCAAGTCGACTCCGCCATTCAATCATTGCTGATCTATCTCTCCCTCCTAACCCCATTCTCCTGCCTTCTCCCCATTACCCCCGACACCCGCACTAATCAAGAATCTATCCATCTCCGCCTTAAATATATCCACTGACCTGGCCTCCACAGTCGTCTGTGGCAAAGAATTCCACAGATTCACCACCCTCTGACTAATAAAATTTCTCCTCATCTCCTTCCTGAAAGAACGTCCTTTAATTCTCTGAACCTAGTCCTAGACTCTCCCGCTATGTTTTCAAGAGGGAGTTAGATTCAGCTCTTAGTGATAAAGGAATCAAGGGATATGGGAGAAAAAGCAGGAACAGATTACAGATTCCACAGATTCACCACCCTCTGACTAAAGAAATTCTTTCTTATCTCACTGTAGGTATGTAGGTACGCCCACTTATTATAGCTCTGGCCTCTGGTCCTGTCCTCTGCCCCTCAGTCTTCTAAACTCCAGCGAGCATAGGCCCAGTGTCATCAAATGCTCATCATATATTAACTCATTCATTGCTGGGATCATTCTTGTAAACCTCTTCAAGGGCCCTCTTCAGTGCCAGCACATCCTTCCACAGATATGGGACCCAAACTTACTCACAATACTGACCTGTAATTATAAGGCCTCAGCATTAAATCCCTGTTCTCCCCTCTCCCATACAGAGGTGGGAAAACACACACCTCCTTACATTGCCTTGTTATTAACAACACTTCTGCTTGCGTTTGGGGCAGCAGAAGTCCGCAGCAGGGTGATGCCATCCGGTTCGACATCGGTGGGAGCCCTCCCGAAAGAGGGTGCACTGACAACATGGGACTCAGCGGGACAGGCAGCATCTCTGGAGGAAGGGTCTCGACCGAAAATGTCACCCAATCACCCATCATCTCTCCTTATCACCATTGTTGGTTGGTCCCCAACCAACAATGGACCATTGTGGGCTCCACCTTTCATCGCTGCAGGCTCTGATTTGTTCTCGTAAGTTCATACGTTCTAGGAGTCGAATTAGGCCATTCTACCCATCAAGTCTACTCCACCATTCAATCATGGCTGATCTATCTCTCCCTCCTAACCCCATTCTCCTGCCTTCTCCCCATAACCCCTGACACCCGCACTAATCAAAAATCTATCTATCTCTGCCTTAAATATATCCACTGACTTGGCCTCCACAGCCTTCTGCTGAGTTAGTTACTCCAGCCTTTTGTGTCTTGCTGGGTGTAAACCGGCATCTGCAGTTCCTTCAGACACATTTCCCCCTGCTCCACTGCGAAATCTCCTCAAGGTTATGCCGACTTTGAAGACATTCTCATCCTCTCTCCAACGATAGTTCTGCAGGAAGGGTCTCGAGCAAGATACTCCATGGACAATAGACAATAGACAATAGACAATAGGTGCAGGAGTAGAGGCCATCCGGCCCTTCGAGCCAGCACCGCCATTCAATGTGATCATGGCTGATCATCCACAATCAGTACCCCGTTCCTGCCTTCTCCCCATATCCCCTGACTCCGCTATTTTTAAGAGCCCTCCTCCTGAAAAAATCCAGAGAACCGGCCTCCAGAACAGGCAGAGAATTCCACGGACTCACAACTCTCTGTGTGAAAAAACTCCTGCATTTGTTGTCTGTCTTCAGTGTGACCCAGCATCTGCAGTTCCTTCCTCCGCTAACAATATGGGCTCGCTTTAGATCTGCCTTATTAATCTGCGGTGGGAAACATTCGCAAGCACTTGCAGTGTGTGTGTGTGTGTGTGTGTGTTCATGAATGAATCCACTGATGATTGACTTGCATTTAGCAGCGTAAGTATCAAGATAAAGGGCAGGAACAGTGATGAATAATAAATGACCATTTGAACAAAACACTCTTCCACAAAGGACATCTTTATTTTATTACTGCCGAATGAAGCATCTGCCTCGCTAATATCTCTCTCTCTACATATATTTATCAGCGAAATATTTTGGAGCCTCCCATCCTTTTTGTGGAGCGGTTATTAAATTGAGGACAGTGCTTGGGTGGGGATTGAACATTAAGCAGATGCCCGCGTGTTTAATTGGATATCTTGTGCCCGAGGCTGGTGTAGACCTGCACCAGATGATCCCATTAGCATCAGCGCTTTGCGTCCCTCTCTGTGAAATGGCCTTTGTTCTTCACTGAAGTAGCTTTGCGCACTGACACGGAGCAGTCTAACCTGCACTGACACAACCCACCTAAATAGATAGACTCGACTTGTACTCGCTAGAAATTTAGAAGATTGAGGGGGGATCTTATAGAAACTTACAAAATTCTTAAGGGGTTGGACAGGCTAGATGAAGGAAGATTGTTCCCGATGTTGGGGAAGTCCAGAACAAGGGGTCACAGTTTAAGGATAAGGGGGAAGTCTTTTAGGACCGAGATGAGAACATTTTTTTTCACACAGAGAGTGGTGAATCTGTGGAATTCTCTGCCACAGAAAGTAGTTGAGGCCAGTTCATTGGCTATATTTAAGAGGGAGTTAGATGCGGCCCTTGTGGCTAAAGGGATCAGGGGGTATGGAGAGAAGGCAGGTACAGGATACTGAGTTGGATGATCAGCAATGATCATATTGAATATATGCATAGAAAAATAGAAAACAGGTGCAGGAGTAGGCCATTCGGTCCTTCGAGCCTGCACCGCCATTCAATATGTGAATAGGCGACGTTTCGGGTCGAACCCTTCTTCGGACTGAGTGTCAGGGGAAAGGGGAACGAGAGATATAGATGGTACTTAGGAGAAGGCAGGAACGGGGTACTGATTGGGGATGATCAGCCATGATCACATTGAATGGCGGTGCTGACTCGAAGCGCCGAATGGCCTACTCTTGCACCAATTTTGTGTTGTATATTGTCGATTGAAATGAATGGAAGATATGCAAAAAGCAGTCAAGGAAATTCGGGGCACACACAATGTCTCTAACTTCAATTAACCCTTGCATTCCCTCTCTGTCCGTCCTTCCCCCACCTTAGCCCTCCTATTAGTTTAATTGCCCTCCTGATTAGTTTTACTGTTTTGTAATTAAGGGACAGAAGTTTAGGGGTAATATGAGGGGGAACTTCTTTACTCAGAGAGTGGTAGCTGTGTGGAATGAGCTTCCAGTGGAAGTGGTGGCGGCAGGTTCGTTGGTATCATTAAAAAATAAATTGGATAGGCATATGGATGAGAAGGGAATGGAGGGTTGTGGTATGAGTGCAGGCAGGTGGGACTAAGGGAAAAAAATTGTGTCGGCACGGACTTGTAGGGCCGAGATGGCCTGTTTCCGTGCTGTAATTGTTATATGGTTATATGGTTATATGGTAACCTTGTTGCCGCTCAGGGCCTGAAGAAGGGTCTCAACACGAAACATCACTTATTCCTTCTCACCAGAGATGCTGCCTGACCCGCTGAATTACTACAGCTTTTTGTGTCTGTCTTCGGTTTAAACCAGCATCTGCACAAAAGACAATAGGTGCAGGAGTACGCCATTAGGCCCTTTGAGCCTGCACCGCCATTCAATTGATTGTGGATGATCAGCCATCATCACATTGAATGCTGATACTGGCTCAAAGGGCCTAATGGCCTACTCCTGCACCCATTGTCTATTGTCTATTGTCTATTAGTGGATGTGGAGAGGATGAAAAGAGTCAAGGGCCCGAAGTCATCACCTCAGAATTAAATGGCGCTCTTTTAGAAAGGAGGTGAGGAGGAACATCTTTAGTCAGAGGGCAGTTAATCTGTGGAACTCATTGCCACAGACGGCTGTGGAGGCCAAGTCAGTGGATATTTTTAAGGCAGAGATAGACAAATTCTTGATTACAACGGGTGACATGGGTTATGGGGAGAAGGCAGGAAAATGGCATTAGGAGGCAGAGATCATTCAGGGGCCACCGTCTTAGAATAAAGGAGAGGTCATTAAAGACTGAGGTGAGAAAAACCGTTTTCATCCAGAGAGTTGTGAATTTATGGAAGTCCCTGCCACAGAGGGCAGTGGAGGCCAAGTCACTGGATGGATTTAAGAGAGAGTTAGATAGAGCTCTAGGGGCTAGTGGAGTCAAGGGATATGGGGAGAAGGCAGGCACGGGTTATTGATTTGGGACGATCAGCCATGATCACAATGAATGGCGGTGCTGGCTCGAAGGGCCGAATGGCCTCCTCCTGCACCTATTTTCTATGTTTCTATGTTTCTATGGTTGACTCGATGGGCCGAATGGCCTAATTCTACTCCTATAACTTGTGAACTTGTGAGTAGACATGGAGAGGATGTTTCCAGTAATACTCCATTTAACAAAAAATGCGGCACGGTGGTGTAACGGTAGAGCTGCTGCCTTCCAGCGCCAGAGATCCAGGTTCGATCCTGACTACGGGTGCTGTGTGCACGGAGTTTGTACGTTCTCCCCGTGACCTGCGTGGATTTTCTCCGGGGTCTCCAGTTTACTCCCTTTTGGCCATATCACCTCTCACACTCCATAGACGTACAGGTTTGTAGGTTAAACTCAGCGGGTGCAGCAGCATCTATGGAGCGAAGGAAATAGGCAACGTTTCGGCCCGAAACGTTGCCTATTTCCTTCGCTCCATAGATGCTGCTGCACCCGCTGAGTTTCTCCAGCTTTTTTGTGTACCTTCGATTCTCCAGCATCTGCAGTTCCTTCTTAAATACAGGTTTGTAGGTTAATTGGCTTCAGTAAAGATTATAAATTGTCCCTAGTGTGTGTAGGATAGTGTTAGTGTACGTGGATCACTGGTCGATGCGGAATGGGTGGGCTGTAGGGTCTGTTTCTTGGCTCTATAGACAATAGATAATAGGTGCAGGAGGAGGCCATTCAGCCCTTCGAGCCAGCACCGCCATTCAATGTGATCATGACTGATCATCCCCAATCAGTGCCCCGTTCCTGCCTTCTCCCCATAACCCCTGACTCCGCTATCCTTAAGAGCCCTATCTAGCTCTCTCTTGAAAGCATCCAGAGAACCTGCCTCCACTGCCCTCTGAGGCAGAGAATTCCACAGACTCACCACTCTCTGTGTGAAAAAGTGTTTCCTCGTCTCCGTCCTAAATGGCTTACTCCTTATTCTTAAACTGTGGCCCCTGGTTCTGGACTCCCCCAACATCGGGAACATGTTTCCTGCCTCTAGCGTGTCCAAGCCCTTAACTATCTTATATGTTTCAATGAGATCCTCTCTCATCCTTCTAAACTCCCGAGAGTACAAGCCCAGCCGCTCCATTCTCTCAGCATATGATAGTCCCGCCATCCCAGGAATTAACCTTGTAAACCTACGCTGCACTCCCTCAATAGCAAGAATGTCCTTCCGATAAGATCCCTTCTCGTCCTTCTATTCCAGTATCTCTGACCTAAACTAAAAACATGCACTTTAATAGCCCAAGTGCACTCCATACGGGGCAAAGTCAACTCTTTCTTTCAAGTCTCTTCCAACAAGAGATGAGAATGGCCCCAAGCAACTCTGCGATGTAACTTGAGCTAGCTAGTGGCAGACTGGGTGATAGGGCAGGTTAATTAGTCTTGAAAGCAAGCACGAGGGGAATTGCAAACAAGCAACTCAGATCAAACCGTGGGAGGGAGACAACGGGGTTGTTTACCTACGAAAACTGAACGGCCGAACGGTCAGGAGGGTCGTCCGTCCGCACTAAGGTTTCCAAAGTCTAAAGTAATGATAAGTAGAGGGATATGGGCCAAACGCATGCAGGTGGGACTAATGTAGATGTGGGCCTGTTTTCATGCTCTATGTCTCTATGACTCTATGACATGCAGGTTTGTAGGTTAATTGGCCACTGTAAATTTTCCCTTGTAAATTGTAATTGGTAGATTCACTTTCCAACGTCATAGTAGCAGAATTAGGCCATTCGGTCCATCTACTCCGCCATTCAATCATGGCTGATCTATCTCTTCCTCTCAACCCCATTGTCCTGCCTGCCGTCTCCCCATAACCCCTGACACCCATACTAATCAAGAATCTCATTGACTTGGCCACCACAGCCTTCTGCGGCAAAATAATTCCACAGATTCACCACCCTCTGACTAAAGACATTCCTGCTCATCTCCTTTCTAAAGGTACGTCCTTGCGTTCTGAGGCTGTGCCCTCTGGTCCTGGACTCTCCCACTAGCGGAAACATCCTCTCCACATCCACTCTATCCAGGCCTTTCACTATTCGGTAAGTTTCAACGAGGTCCCCCCCTCATCCTTCTAAAATCCAGCGAGTACAGGCCCAGTGCCTTCAAAACGCTCATCATAGGTTAACCCACTCATACCTGGGATCAAACAGGGAAACTAACGCCTAGGATAGAACTACTAGTGTATGGGTGACTGTTGGTCAGCTTGGACTTGGTGGGCCGCGGGGCCTGTTTCCGCGCTGCATTTTTAAACTGAGTTGAAATAAACTAAAAAAGAAACATGCACTTTAATAATCCAAGCACACTCCAAAGGGGAAAAGTCAACTCTTTCTTTCAAGTCTCTTGCAACAAGAGACGAGAATGGCCCCAAGCTATTGTGCGGTGTAACTTGAGGTGGCTAATGGCAGACTGGGTGATAGGTCAGGTTAATTAGCCTTGAAAGCAAGTGTCAGGGAAAAAGCAAACAAAACAATTGGCCAGAGGGTATGGGGGGGGGGGGGGGGAGGGGGGGGGGGGGGGGGGGGAGGGGGGAGGGGGACCACAGGGTTGTTTACCTACTAAAGCTGACCAAAAGGACATAAGGTGACGGACATGGTGAGGTTTCTTAAAGATAAGTACAGAGGAATATTGCGTACAGTTTTGGTCTCCAAATCTGAGGAAGGACATTATTGCCATAGAGGGAGTGCAGAGAAGGTTCACCAGACTGATTCCTGGGATGTCAGGACTGTCTTATGAAGAAAGACTGGATAGACTTGGTTTATACTCTCTAGAATTTAGGAGATTGAGAGGGGATCTTATAGAAACTTACAAAATTCTTAAGGGGTTGGACAGGCTAGATGCAGGAAGATTGCTCCCGATGTTGGGGAAGTCCAGGACAAGGGGTCACAGCTTAAGCATAAGGGGGAAATCCTTTAAAACCGAGATGAGAAGAACTTTTTTCACACAGAGAGTGGTGAATCTCTGGAACTCTCTGCCACAGAGGGTAGTCGAGGGCCAGTTCATTGGCTATATTTAAGAGGGAGTTAGATGTGGCCCTTGTGGCTAAGGGGATCAGAGGGTATGGAGAGAAGGCAGGTACGGGATACTGAGTTGGATGATCAGTCATGATCATATTGAATGGCGGTGCAGGCTCGAAGGGCCGAATGGCCTACTCCTGCACCTAATTTCTATGTTTCTATGTTTCTATATGTACAGAGGAATATGGGCCAAAGGCATGCAGGTTACAGAGCAGAGATACATGATAAGGGACTAACATTTAGTGCAAGGTAAAGCCAGCAAAGTCAGATTATAGATAGTCCGAGGGTCACCAATGAGGTGGATAGTAGTTCAGCACTGCTCTCTGGTTGTGGTGGGATGGTTCAGTTGCCTGATAACAGCTGGGAAGAAACTGTGGCCATGAGGATGTTGGGCGAGTCCAGAACCAGGGGCCACAGTCTTGGAATAAAGGGGAGGCCATTTAAGACTGAGGTGAGAAAAAACGTTTTCACCCAGAGAGTTGTGAATTTGTGGAATTCCCTGCCACAGAGGGCAGTGGAGGCCAAATCACTGGATGGATTTAAGAGAGAGTTAGATAGAGCTCTAGGGGCTAGTGGAGTCAAGGGATATGGGGAGAAGGCAGGCACGGGTTATTGATAAGGGACGATCAACCATGATCACAATGAATGGCAGTGCTGGCTCGAAGGGCTAAATGGCCTCCTCCTGCACCTATTTTCTATGTGGAGTACACCTGGAGTACTGCTTACAGTTTTGGTCTCCTAATCTGAGGAAAGACAGTCTTGCCATAGAGGAAGTACAGAGAAGGCTCACCAGACTGATTCCTGGAATGTCAGGACTTTCATATGAAGAAAGACTGGATAGACTCGGCTTGTTCTCGCTAGAATTTAGAAGATTGAGGGGGGATCTTATAGAAACTTACAAAATTCTTAAGGGGTTGGACAGGCTAGATGCAGGAAGATTGTTCCTGATGTTGGGGAAATCCAGAACAAGGGGTCACAGTTTAAGGATAAGGGGGAAAATCTTTTAGGACCGAGATGAGGAGAACATTTTTCACACAGAGAGTGGTGAATCTCTGGAATTCTCTGCCACAGAATGTAGTTGAGGCCAGTTCATTGGCTATATTTAAGAGGGAGTTAGATGTGGCCCTTGTGGCTACAGGGCTCAGGTGGTATGGAGAGAAGGCAGGTACAGGATACTGAGTTAGATGATCAGCCATGATCATATTGAATGGCGGTGTAGGCTCGAAGGGCCGAATGGCCTACTCCTGCACCTATTTTCTATGTTTCTATGTTTCTGTGTGGTTTGTGTGTAGGATAGTCTAGAGTACGGGGCAATCGCTGCTCGGCGCAGGCTTGGTGGTTGAAGGGCCTGTTTCCGTGCTGTATCTAAACTAAACTAAACACTGAGAGGGGAAGAGATGGGCGTTTCTTTGGCTGACAGTGGTGTGTTGCCTCCCTGGTGCCAGGGTCAAGGATGTCTAAGAGCGGGCACAGAACATTAGAACATAGAACATAGAACATAGAACATAGAACATAGAACAGTACAGCACAAGGCCAGGCCCTTCAGCATCTTTAGTCCAGGACAAGGGGTCACAGCTTAAGGATAAGGGGGAAATCCTTTAAAACCGAGATGAGGAGAACTTTTTTCACACAGAGAGTGGTGAATCTCTGGAATTCTCTGCCACAGAGGGTAGTTGAGGCCAGTTCATTGGCTATATTTAAGAGGGAGTTAGATGTGGCCCTTGTGGCTAAGCGGATCAGGGGGTATTTAGAGAAGGCAGGTACGGGATACTGAGTTGGATGATCAGCCTTGATCATATTGAATGGCGGTGCAGGCTCGAAGGGCCGAATGGCCTACTCCTGCACCTAATTTCTATGTTTCTATGTTTCTATGTTTACAAGAATGATCCCAGGGATGAGCAGGTTTACCTGTGATGAGCATTTGTCGGCGCTGGGCCTGTACTCGCTGGAGTTTAGAAGGACAAGGGGGGACCTCATTGAAACTTACAGAGTGGAGTGGATAGATGTGGAGAGGATGTTTCCACTAGTGGGAGAGTCTGGGACCAGAGGTCACAGCCTCAGAATTAACGAACGTTCTTTTAGGAAGGAGATGAGGAGAGATTTATTTGGTCAGAGGGTGGTGAATCTGTGGAACTCATTGCCACAGAAGGATGTGGAGGCCAAGTCAGTGGATAATTTTAAGGCAGAGATTGACAGATTCTTGATTAGTTCGGGTGTCACAGAGGCTATGGGGAGAAGGCAGGAGAATGGGGTTAGGAGGGAGAGATAGATCAGCCATGATTGAATGGTGGAGTAGACTCGATGGGCCGAATGGCCTGATTCTGCTCCTATTACGTATGGACTTCACTTGATTTTCTTTTAGTTTAGTTTAGTGTAGTTTAGAGATAGGTGCGGGCTGGTTTAAGGTGAGGGGGCGGGGGGGGGGAAAGATTTAATAGAAAGATTTAATAGATCTTATTGAACTATAAGATTTAAAGCTTGCAGGGCAACCTTTTTACACAGAGGGTGGTGGGTGTAGGGAATGAGGTAGTTGAGACAGGTACACTCACAATGTTTAAGAAACATTCGGACAGGTACACGGATAGAGTCATAGATATATACAGGACGGAAACAGCCCTGCTTGCCCACACCGACCAACATGTCCCATCTACGCTAGTCCCACCTGCTTGCGTCAGTTTAGAGATACAGCGCGGAAGCAGGCCCTTCGGCCCACCGGGTCCGTGCCGACCAGCGATCCCCGCACACTAGCACCATCCTGCACACACTAGGGACAATTGTTACATTTACACCAAGCCAATTAACCTACAAAACTGCACGTCCTTGGAAACCGAAGATCTCGGAGCAAAATCACGCAGTTCGCGGGGAGAACGTGCAAACTCCGTACAGACAGCGCCCGTAGTTGGGATTGAACCCGGGTCCCCGGCTGCTGCATTCGCTGTAATAAGGCAGCAACTCTACCGCTGAACTCACCGGGACCCACCCCCCCTTCTGGCCCATATCACTCTAAACCAGTGGTTCCCAACGTGGGGCGTACGCCCCACAGGGGGGCAATTTTAAGGGGGGCAATTGAGGATTTTCCATCAGGTAAACATATGTAGTTTATGTTTCAGATGTTATTTTGAGTAAATAATTTTTTTGGGGTAAAAAAGGTCTTTATTGTGTAGTTATTACATCCAAGGTATTGGCGTTTTAAGCTTCTTCAGCTGAAACGGAGTTCACTTTTTAAATGATAAGAATTATATATCACCACATGGGAGGGGCATCAGGATTTTAGAGGTGATTAGGTGGGGCATGGCCAAAAAAAGGTTGGGAACCACTGCTCTAAACCCAGTCTATCGAGGCAGTTGAGGCATGGGCTATCACAATGTTTACAAGATATTTGCTACATGGATTGAACAGATTTAGAGGGATATGGGCCAAACGCAGGCAGGTGGGACTAGAGTCACAAAGCTAGCATTTTGTGTGTCTCAACGGAAGGAAGTTTGGGTTGTGTGAAGGTCTGGGCTGCGTCCACAATTTGTTGCTATTTCTTGCGTCTAAAGACCTGTTGTGCTGAACCAGTAAGATGATCCATTTCTCTTGTTCTTTGGCACTTACCATTCCCTTTGAAGTTCCCTGCCTTTCTGGCCTGCCCATATCAACAGCCAATGTTCAAATGAACACAAGGAAGAGAGAGGGCTTTCATCAGCACTCTGGCCGTGACAGGAGAGGGTGTCGTACGTACCTGCCGACACGCTAGGAGCCCGCATCGCAGGCTCCACAGGTGGTGCTGAGAGATACCCTCTCCCCCTCTCCCACTCTCTCCCTCCCTCTCTCTCTCAATGTGAGCAGTTCCATCTGAAGACAGCCACAAAAAGCTGGAGTAACTCAGCGAGACAGGCAACATCTGTGGAGAGATGGAATGGGTGGCGTTTCGGGTCGAGGCCCTTCTTCAGACTGAGTCAGCGGAGATGGAGTCTAGAGATATGGACGGGTACAAAGAGCATGCAAGGTGTGAAGAGGACACATCAAAGCAGAGGACGGGCAAGGAGTTGTACAATGTTCCCGATGTTGTGGGAGTCCAGAACCAGGGCAACACTTGGCCAACAGCCTTCCATGGCAAAGAATTCCACAGATTCACCACCCTCTGACTAAAGAAATTCTTTCTTAGCTTCCTACAAGAACATCCTTTAATTCTGAAGCCATGACTTCTGATCCTAGACTCTCCCACCAGTGGAAACATCCTCTCCACGTCCACTCTATCCAGGCTTTTCACTAATCTGTACGTTTCAATAAGGTCCCCCCTCATTCTTCTAAACTCCAGCGAATATAGAGGCACGGTGCGGTCAAACGCTCGTTATATGCTAACCTACATATAAGATTGTAAAGGGTTTGGACACGCTAGAGGCAGGGAACATGTTCTCGATGTTGGGGGAGTCCAGAACCAGGGGCCACACAGTTTAAGAATAAGGGGTAAGCCATTTAGAACGGAGACGAGGAAACACTTTTTCTCACAGAGAGTGGTGAGTCTGTGGAATTCTCTGCCTCAGAGGCCGCTGGAGGCAGGTTCTCTGGATGCTTTCAAGAGAGAGCTAGATAGGGTTCTTAAAAATAGCGGAGTCAGGGGATATGGGGAGAAGGCAGGAATGGGGTACTGATTGGGGATGATCAGCCATGCTCACATTGAATGGCGGTGCTGGCTCGAAGGGCCAAATGGCCTCCACCTGCACCTATTGTCTATTGTCTATTGTCTACTCATTCCTGAGACCAAGATATGGGGCCCAGATTTGCTCACAGTACTCCAAATGCCACCTGACCCGCACCTTATAGAACCCAAGCATTACGTCCCTGTATCTTCACCCTCTGCTCAGGGTCGCTGCTATTGCTACTTGTCAGGGTAATCTTGTTGTGCAGAAGGTTTGTGTCTGTTGATTAGCGAATTATCATCATTGCTGGAGCCCCACAGGGGAATGAAACGGGAGAATCCCATAGGATCACATTCCGGCAGCTGCAATTAGCCGGCCAAGCGGAGAGCTGTTGGGGCAGTAGAGAGAGAGAGAGAGAGAGAGAGAGAGAGGGAGAGGGCAGGACTTTAGTTTAGTTTGGCGATATACAGCGGTGAAACAGGTCCGCGCCAGCCAGCGATCCCCGCACATTAACACTATCCTGCACACACACAGAGGTGGCTGATCTAGCACTCTGGTGCCAGGAGAACAGCCTCCTCTTGAGCATCAAAAAAAAAAATCATGGACTTTAGGAGGGCACATCATCCGAGGACGTACACTCCATTGAGTATAAATGGGGATCCTGTGGATAGGGTGAACTGTTTTAAATATCTGGGAGTCCACATCTCTGAGGATATGACATGGTCATCACACGCCTCAGCACTGGTGAGTAAGGCAAGGCAGCGCCTTTACCACCTCAGGCAATTGAGGAAATTCAGAGTGTCTCCGAGGATCCTCCAGTGCTTCTACGCGGCGGCGGTGGAAAGCATCTTGTCCGGGAACATTACCATCTGGTTCGGGAATTGCTCTGCCAAGGACAAGAAGGCTCTGCAGAGAGTAGTGCGTTCAGCCGAACGCACTATGGGAACTTCACTCACCCCCCTGCAGGAACTATACAACAGGAGGTGCAACTCCAGAGCAAACAAAATCATGAGAGACCCCTTCCACCCCTGCAACAGACTGTTCCAGCCACTACGGTCAGGCAAACGCCTCCGTTGCCATGCGGTGAGAACGGAGAGGTTGAGAAGGAGTTTCTTCCCAGAGGCAATTCGGACTGTAAACTCCTTTCTCACCAGGGACTAACTGTACAGAACATTTTTCCTTCTATTATTTATTATGTAAAATAATATGTGTGTTATGATTGTGTTTATAATTTGTTGGTTGTTTTGTTGTTCCGCGAGCATTGCCACTTTCGTTTCACTGCACATCTCGTATGTGTATGTGACAAATAAACTTGACTTGACTTGACTTGACTCGGGACAGTATCTTTTTACATTTACCGAGCCAAATAACATACAAACATGTACGTCTGTGGAGTGTGGGAGGACATAGACATAGACTTAAAAAATAGGTGCAGGAGGAGGCCATTCGGCCCTTCGAGCCAGCACCGCCATTCATTGCGATCATGGCTGATCGTCCCCTATCAATAACCCGTGCCTGCCTTCTCCCCATATCCCCTGACTCCACTAGCCCCTAGAGCTCTATCTAACTCTCTCTTAAAATCGAAGATTTCGGAGAAGACCCACGCTGCTCGCGGAGAGAACGTACAAACTCCATACAGACAGCACCCGTAGTCAGGATCGGACCCTAGTCTCGGGCGCTGCAAGCGCTGTAAGGCTGCAACACTACCGCTGCGCCACCGTGCCATCCTGATAGAAACATAGACAATAGAAACATAGAAAATAGGTGCAGGAGTAAACCATTCTGCCCTTCGAGTCTGCACCGCCATTCAATATGATCATCGCTGATCATCCAACTCGGTATCCCGTACCTGCCTTCTTTCCATACCCCCTGATCCCTTTAGCCACAAGGGCCACATCTAACTCCCTCTTAAATATAGCCAATGAACTGGCCTCAACGACCTTCTGCGGGTGAGAATTCCAGAGATTCACCACTCTCTGTGTGAAAAAGGTTTTCCTCATCTCGGTCCTAAAATATTTCCCCCTTATCCTTAATCTATGACCCCTTGTTCTGGACTTCCCCAACATCGGGAACAATCTTCCTGCATCTAGCCTGTCCAACCCCTTAAGAATTTTGTAAGTTTCTATAAGATCCCCCCTCATTCTTCTAAATTCTAGCGAGTACAAGCCGAGTCTATCCAGTCTTTCTTCATATGAAAGTCCTGACATCCCAGGAATCAGTCTGGTATAGGGGGGATTGTTACTTCGGAATCAACGATCAATCATCATCAATAAACGATGGATGGTCGCTGAGGGATTCAAAGACCAGCGGGAATTGTGAGCCTAGTGCACGGCGGAGCAGCGGTAGTGTTGCTGCCTCACAGCCCCCTGCAGGGACCCGGTTTCGATCCCGATGGCGGGTGCTGTCTGCACGGAGTTTGCACGTTCTCCCCGAGACCACGTGGGTTTTCTCCGGGTGCTCCGGTTTCCTCCCACATTCCAAAGACGTGCAGATTTGTAGGTTCATTGGCATTGGTGAGATTCTAAAATTGTCCCTAGTGTGTTTAAGATAGTGTTAGCATGCGGGGATCGCTGGTCGGTGGGTTGAAGGGTCGGTTCCTGCAATGAATCTCCGAAGCCTAAAGTCTGAGCCCAGTAGTTGCAAGAATGTCAAGATACAAGATACAAGATACATTTAATTGTCATTTGGACCCCTTGAGGTCCAAACGAAATGCCGTTTCTGCAGCCATACATTACAAACAAATAGACCCAAGACACAACACAATTTACATAAACATCCATCACATTGCTGTGATGGAAGGCCAAAAAAACTTATCTCTCCACTGCACTCTCCCCCCCCCCCCGATGTCAGAGTCAAAGTCAAAGCCCCCGGCTGGCGATGGCGATTGTCCCGCGGCCATTAAAGCCACGCCGGGTGGTGCGAGGTCGCACACCGGGTCTTGGTGTTGGAGCCCCCAGCGTGCGCTCGCAGAGTCCCGCGGCCATTCCAAGCCGCGCGGGGCGGTGATGTCAGGCCCCGCTCCAGGAGCTCTTCGACCCCGCAACTCGGGCGGGGGAAGTCGCCGTTGCGAGAGCCCTGAAAAAGCGGTCTCCCTCCAGGGACCTGCGGGCTCCCGGTGCCGCCGTCCACAGACCTGCAGTTGAAGCCTCCGACTCTCCGGTCGGGTCAGTCGACAAAAAAAGCTGGAACAACTCACCGGGTCAGGCAGCATCTCTGGAGAGAAGGAATAGGTTTGGATCAAGACCCTTCAAGAACGTAGACAAAATTGCTGGAGAAACCCAGCGGCTGCAGCAGCATCTATGGAGCGAAGGAAATAGGCAACGTTTCGGGACGAAACGTTGCCTTTTTCCTTCACTCCATAGATGCTGCCGCACCCGCTGAGTTTCTCCAGCAATTTTGTTTACCTTCGATTCTCCAGCATCTGCAGTTCCTTCTTGAACCCTTCAAGAAAGTAGCCGTTCCTGACCTTGGTAAGTCTTCTGTAGCTAAGAATCCTGAAGTCTTCTTTAGTCAGAGGGTGGTGAATCTGTGTAATTCATTACTACGGAAGGTTGTGTTGTCCAAGTCAGTGGATATTTTTTGAGGTAGAGGTAGATAGAAACATAGAAACATAGAAAATAGGTGCATGAGTAGGCCATTCGGCCCTTCGAGCCTGCACCGCCATTCAATATGATCATGGCTGATCACATAGATTCTATGTGTGGGTGTGGGTGTCAGGGGTTATGGGGAGAAGGCAGGAGAACGGGGTTAGGAGGGAGAGATAGATCTGCCGTGATTGAATGGCGGAGTATATATTACATATATAACAATTACAGCACGGAAACAGGCCATCTCGGCCCTTCTAGTCCGTGCCGAACACTTACTCTCACCTAGTCCCATCTACCTGCACTCAGACCATAACCCTCCATTCCTTTCCCGTCCATATACCTATCCAATTTATTTTTAAATGATAAAATCGAACCTGCCTCCACCACTTCCACTGGAAGCTCATTCCACACAGCTACCACTCTCTGAGTAAAGAAGTTCCCCCTCATGTTGCCCCTAAACTTCTGTCCCTTAATTCTCAAGTCATGTCCTCTTGTTTGAATCTTCCCTATTCTCAAAGGGAAAAGCTTGTCCACGTTAACTCTGTCTATCCCTCTCATCATTTTAAAGACCTCTATCAAGTCCCCCCTTAACCTTCTGCGTTCCAAAGAATAAAGACCTAACTTGTTCAACCTTTCTCTGTAACTTAGTTGCTGAAACCCAGGCAACATTCTAGTAAATCTCCTCTGTACTCTTTCTATTTTGTTGACATCTTTCCTATAATTTGGCGACCAAAATTGTACACCATACTCCAGAATTGGCCTCACCAATGCATTGTACAATTTTAACATTACATCCCAACTTCCATACTCAATGCTCTGATTTATAAAAGCCAGCACACCAAAAGCTTTCTTTACCACCCTATCTACATGAGATTCCACCTTCAGGAAACTATGCACAGTTATTCCTAGTTGTACTGCATTCCTCAATTCACTAACATTTACCATGTACGTCCTATTTTGATTTGTCCTAACCAAGACTTGATGGGCCGAATGGCCTAATTCTTCTGCGATCACTTATGAATGTGTGTGATGGAGACAGTTGGGGGCTTAGAGAAAAAGAGGGGGGGGGGGGTGGGCTGAGATTAATATAGATACATTCCTTCCGTGTGATTCAATAACTCGACGTTGAAGATATTATCCCGCTGAAGGGAAGGCCATTTGTGAATCTCCGTTATCTAATTCCCCTGACATGATCGTCCCAATTATTTACTTCAGGTAGCCTAATCTATCCATCCCACCTCCTTACTGACATGGGGCAGCTGTGTTATTGGGTTCCTGTTACTTGAAACGTGTCAGGAAAGTTTATTGCCTTCTTGTTCCCCCATTGCATTAAAGATGTCTAAAGTGATGGCTGCAAGATTTAATTCCGTGCAAGAATATAAATTGAACCATTATGTCAGGGACCTCAGGGGTTAGGCTACCCTGCCCAAGGAAATTATACGTGAGTGGCAGGCCAGATATATTTCTTTATTTTAAAGGCCTTTCACCACTTGCTACATTCATAGAGCGGCAGCATTTTGAAACAGTAATCCATGCCTTTATTACATCTCGGCTGGATTACTGTAACGCACTCTACTCTGGAGTCGCACGAGCTTCATTGGCTCGTCTCCAGCTGGTTCAAAATGCTGCCGCTCGCCTCTTAACCGGAACTCGAAAGAGGGAGCACATTACGCCAATTTTGGCCTCCCTTCACTGGCTCCCAGTGCACTTTCGAGTTCATTTTAAAATTCTTTTATTTGTTTTTAAATCGTTGAATGGGCTCGCCCCGCCTTACCTCTCTGAGCTGCTCCACCCATACGCTCCTGCCCGGTGCCTCAGGTCAGCTGATCAGCTGCTCCTTGAGGTACCAAGGTCTAAGCGGAAGCTCAGAGGGGATAGAGCCTTCTCTGTTGCTGCTCCGGCACTCTGGAACACCTTGCCGTTGCACATCAGACAGGCCCCTTCACTGTCCATCTTCAAATCCACCCTAAAAACTCATTTTTATTCACTGGCTTTCGACACTGGCTGAGACATTGCTCCTGTTTTTAGTGCTTTTAATGTCTTTTAATTTTTACTGTTTTATAGTCCTTTGTTTTACGGTTTTTAATGGTTTGTAATAACTTCTTGTCCATGAGTTCTCATGTACAGCACTTTGTGGCAACTGCAGTTGTTTAAAGTGCTTTATAAATAAAGTTATTATTATAGAATGAAACACCCCACAGCCATCAGGCTATTAAACTTGGCTCGGACAAAACTCTGATCATTAATAGTAAGATTAAACGAGAACTTACCAGTTTGAAGTTTGATCTGTATTTTATGAGGAGTTACGATGAGGGATTACGTGAAGACCCCGCCAGCACGCGTGCGCGCCATTCTTCAAAGCAGCGGTGTGGAATCGCAGAAAATAGTAATTGAAGTAAACATAGTAAAAACAAGGAGAACTAAGATACCAGTTGACCTTTATAATTGAGGGCGGGAGAGGATGGCACGTAATCCCTCATCATAACGCCTCATAAAATACAGATCAAACTTCAAACTGGTAAGTTCTCGTTTAATCTTACTATTTTACTTCGGAGTCACGTGAGCGACCACGTGAAGATTTTAAAGCTCTGTGATTTCAAGCCGTGGAACAGTCCATGCTTCACTCACTGCCGAAGTCATTCATGGGAGGAAGTATGTTATTGTATTCAGATGTGCATCCAATTCAGGCAATAACATTTTATTTTAACAAAATAATCCTCCCTAGGGCTAAATATATTGCAGAATTCAAACTTGATTCTGCAATACCGCAGGTTTGGTTATTGGCTTATTATAAAGAATTGGAAGGTCTTTCTCTTGACCATCCTGCTGTAGCCAGGATATGGTCCATAGGCACTTCCTTGTCTCCAGCTGCCGGTGTTGCTGTTGCCCTTGTGGATAGAAACTTAAGATGTCAGTATCCACCCCAGCAGCTCCCAAGCCTGGCTGAGCCATCTAGCGATGGTTAGTGCTGATACCCAGCCATTAGGCTGTTTATGGCTGCCCATAGTGCTAATGTACTCCCTCTTAAGTTTTAGTAGTTTTAAAGTATAATAGAAGGTGTGTCATTACACATAGTCGGGTGTCAGTTGGGTATATCTGGAATTCCAAATTTTGTCCTGATGTTCATGGTCTATCTTGTTTAACAAGCTCTAATATGCAAAGTTATCTTTTCTGGAGATGCCATCATATACCCCAGTCTCAGTTTATGTAGAAACTGGACCCTTAGAGCTGAGACCAGTTCTATCAGCATACTGTTTTTAAATGTCAGTTCCCCCACCCCAGGGACAGGAACATTGCTGGTGCCCCTAGCAATGTTAGTACCACACTGACGTCCCAGATCTGGGAGTACTTCCCTCTAGGTGCGTTGGTGTTGAAATAATCCTCATAAGTTTGACAACTCGAGGGTGAGATCCCATGGAGAGTTGTCGTGGCGCCTGCCACCAGCAAGCTGACAGGGCACTCCTGCGCAATTATAGTACTGCAGCTCAGTCCTTCATCTACATGAAGGCTGGATAGGATTTCCCAGGACGTTGGTGGTTGTAGCTGTATTATACGCTACACCAGTCCTTGTTGGTTCTTGATAGGCTGCCGTGATCATGCTCATGGTCCTGTCCGCCAGCCTGGATCTAGCATGGTGGACTATGGTTCAGAGACTATGTCCGAGACCACAGGGATACAATACAATACAATACAATTTATTAGTTGTTTGGACCCCGTTGAGGTCCAAACGAAATGTTGTTTCTGCAGTCATACATACAAAACGAAAAAGACCCAAGACACAACACAATTTACACAAACATCCTTCACAGCACATACAAGATACAAGAAGATACAAGATACAAGATACATTTAAATGTCATTTGGACCCCTTGAGGTCCAAACGAAATGCCGTTTCTGCAGCCATACATTACAAACAAATAGACCCAAGACACAACATAATTTACATAAACATCCATCACATTGCTGTGATGGAAGGCCAAATAAACTTATCTCTCCACTGCACTCTCCCCCCCCCCGATGTCAGAGTCAAAGTCAAAGCCCCCGGCTGGCGATGGCGATTGTCCCGCGGCCATTAAAGCCACGCCAGGTGGTGTGAGGTCACACACCGGGTCTTGGTGTTAGAGCCCCCGGCGTGCGCTCGCATAGTCCCGCGGCCATTCCAAGCCGCGCCGGGCGGTGATGTCAGGCCCCGCTCCAGGAGCTCTTCGACCCCGCAACTCGGGCGGGAGAAGTCGCCGTTGCGAGAGCCCTGAAAAGCGGTCTCCCTCCAGGGACCCGCGGGCTCCCGGTGCCGCCGTCCGCAGACCTGCAGTTGAAGCCTCCGAATCTCCGGAGGTCGGGCCGCAGCAGCAGCAGCAGCAGCAGCAGCAGCGCTCCACCACCGCTCCACCCGCTCCGGACTCGGCCAGCTCCGCGACGGTGAGGTGAGTCATCGGCACCAGAGTCCCCGGTCTTCTCCTGTTGGAGGCCGCTCCTCGTTGCAGCCCCAACGACAACGGAGACCCGACAAAGAAAAGGTCGGGTTTCCCGTGCAGGGAGAGATTTAAAAGTTTCCCCCTCCCTCCCACACACACACACCCCAACAAAAAATAACAAAAACTACATAAAAACATAGACATAAAATAATAAAACGCGGACGGGCTGCAGAGGCCGCTGCTGACAAGAGTCGCGCCGCCCACCGCCCACATCTTCTCCTCGCTGTGAAGGAAGGCAAAAGAAAACATATCTCTCCCCTGCACTACCCTCTCTCCCCCACGTCAGAGTCAAAGACAGAGTCAAAGCCCCCAGCGGGCGCTGTTAAATGTCCCGCAGCCATTAAAGCCACGCCGGGTGATGCAAGGCCAAGCACCGTGTCTTGGTGTTGGAGCCCCAGCGGGCGCTCACAAAGTCCCGCGGCAATTCCAAGCCGCGCGGGGCAGGGATGTAAGGCCTCGCTCCAGGTAATCTTCAACCCCGCAACTCGGGCGGGAGAAGTCGCCATTGCGATAGCCCCGAAAACCGGTTTCCAACCAGGGACCCGCGGGTTCCCGGTATTTCAGTCTACAGACCTGCGGTAGGAGCTTCCGAAACTCCGGGGGTCGGGCCACAGCAGCGCTCCACCACAGCTCCACCCGCTCCGGACTCGGCCAGCTCCGTGAAGGTGAGTCGTCCGCAGCTCCGCGACTGGAGCCCCAGGTCGTTCCTGCTGGAGGCCGCTCCACGTAGCAGCCCCAACGACAACGGAGACCCGACAAAGAAAAGGTCGGGTCTCCCGTGCAGGGGAAAGAATTTAGAGTTTCCCCCACCCTCGCCCCCCCACACACATACCCCGACAAAAACATAATTAAAAACTACATTTAAACGAAACAGAAAATAATAAAAAAAACAGACGGACCGCAGAGGCCGCTGCTGACGAGAGTCGCGCCGCCCACCGAATCCATGGCTGTGTCGGCCAACCAGGTATTTTCAAGACACTTGATGTTGAGTCCATAACGGTTTTTGCTTAGGATCCGACTGATGAGGCAGGAGGGAAAAATATTGTAAACAATTATTCCGCATTAAGTGAGTAATGTCCATTGCTGCTGCCCCAAGTGTGGTTCACAAGCGGCATATGTTGGTAACTGGTGATTGGGTCTAGATGCAATGGATCGATATCTGGTATCCCTCTTTTGGTAATATCAGCAACTTTTTGTGATCCAACAGCCATTCGATGCTATCAGTGAATTTTCATGACCTGGTGTGTGGCTCAGTATTGAGTGTACCTGGTAGGTAGGTTTGCTGATAGCCAAATATGTATGTTAACACACCATTGCCAAATATATTGGCCAGATTGACACATGGTATCGATCTTTTCTCCCATATGATTAATATATGTCACCACTGTGATATTATCAATTCGTAGGCAGACATGCAGATGGTGCATTGTTAGCAGTAGGCTTTTAGCCCATAAAACACACCCAACACCAGTGTTTTCAGTAATTAATTATTTCATAGGTTTATCCAAGTCTGCTTTACTCTTTGGCAATGTTACAGACATATGGATAACGTTAATTGTAAATCCCAGAAAGTCCAGTTGTGGATGCCGTCGACTTAGATTTACCTGGATGGCGATGACCCCAGAGCTTCACCCTATGTTTGGTAGCTAAAACTGCTGATTTAGCTAGATCAGGGCTTTTTCCCCACAATTGATATATCATCAAGATATGTCATGACAATATGTTTTTGTTTCTAATATTGCCAATGCCCGTTTTAATATCTTGGTGAAAAGTCTTGGGGCTGAAGTTAGACCATTAGGCAATGCTATGCCCTGTCATCGTTGCCCCATCCAGTTAAATTTTAGGTATCGACAATGATCCCTCCATGTCTCCCAAAACAAGTGTAATATCCCCCCCTGTTAGTACAGGTCATACACCTTTATGTTCTGGAAGGAACCAGATCCACCTACTTACCTGGTTGCCGGTGGTACGTCACTTTCTTCAATTTCTGCCTCTTCTGTGGAAGAGGCGCCGGAGTGCGGGGTTGGCACGTTTTCCATGAGGGTCGCTCTGGGCCTTGGCCTGAAAGGACCTTCATGTTGCTGCGCGGCCCTCATGCTTTCACCAGCGTTCTGGTGTTGATACCTGCTGGTGGTTGCATAGGGGTGCTGTCGTTGCTGATGACGCTGTTATGAGCCCGACGGCTTTAATCTCATTGTCGAGCTTTTCTCTGTACCATCGTCTGGGCAGCAACCAATGATATGCCCGCTGTCAGAAGTTTTGAAATCTTCTGTAGTTTGACCTCCTGGGTTTTTGTGCCAGTCCCACTGTACCCCCAGATCGCATTATTTGCTGCCGGCATTTTTAAAACAAAGTAAAGTTCACAGGAGGCCTATACTTCTGCGTAATTTTGTTGCCTGTTCCTGCAGAAGATGAAAGTACAGGTAGTCGATGCTGGCCGCCAGCCTGGTCTGTGATGGTATTTTTCGTTGATCCGTAATTTTGGTGATCACTCCCAGTAGCTCCATAGGATTCTGCACCCCCTGCACACTGCCGTTTTCTTCAGCCACGTCCCCTTCTTCCAGACCAGCCCAGCCCTGGTCCACAACGCATTCCTCTATCGAGGGAGATGTATTGTTTTACAGCCCTCAATAAGGTGCTGTTGTGGGAGTGCGAACACTCCCATAGTGAGTTTGTCCATCTCCCGGAGCAAGTCACGGGCGGACCTCTGCTGCACTCGGGCAGCGTGCCCCTTCGGCCAGACTCAGATGAGTATGATCGGCCGGGCTGAATCCTGCTGGGCTTTGCCTCCAGCCTGCTGCGCTGCTTTGAGTTGTACGACTCATGGCGCTGGATTCAGCTTGGAGTCGGTAAGTGGACCTTAGTAACCACGCCAACGGTGACTTCCACTGCACTTGGGCAGTGTGTCCTTCTGGCCGGACTTCCTGAGTCTATCGGCCGTACCGACTGAGCATCCATGGTTGTCGGCTGCCGGGACCTACCTGGTTCCCCGCGGCAGCCTGCGGTCCAGGTCCGTTTTTTCTTCCCCTTGTCCAGCGTGCTGTAACATAAAGCACAGCAAGGGGAAGAATACAACTTCATTTTCTCCTTACCTGTGTAGGTCCGTTTGAATTTTTCCCGCGGGAGCGCCCCACCCCCGCCCGTCGCTGTTGCACTGCGTGAGACGCAATGGCGTGCACGCATACTGGCGGGGTCTTCACGTAGTCACTCACGTGTCTCCGATGTAAAATAGCCCATTATCTGTTATTTGCACTTCATCAGTTTATTTATTCATCTGTGTATTTACGTATATCATGGTATATGGACACACTGATCTGTTCTGTATTCATGCCTACTATGTTCTGTTGTGCTGAAGCAAAGCAAGAATGTCATTGTCCTATCAGGGACACATGACAATAAACTCTCTTGAGTCTTGAATCTTGAACACCTCCAGATTTCTGTGGAATTCTGTGGAATTCTTTGCCACAGAAGGCTGTGGAAGCCAAGTCAGTGGAAAATTTTAAGGCTGAGATAGATAGATTCTTGATTCTTAAAGATAGCGGAGTCAGGGGAAATGGGGAGAAGGCAGGAACGGGGTACTGATTGGGGATGATCAGCCATGATCACATCGAACGGCGGTGCTGGCTCAAAGGGCCAAATGGCCTACTCCTGCAACTATTGCCTATTGAAGGGGATGAGGAGGGATTTATTTAGTCAGAGGGCGGTGAATCCAGGGAGTTCTTTCCACAGAAGGCTGTGGAGGCCAAGTCAGTGGATATTTTTAAGGCAGAGATAGATAGATTCGTGATTAGTACGGGTGTCAGGGGTTAAGGGGAGAAGGCAGGAGAATGGGGTTAGGAGGGAGAGATAGATCAGCCATGATTGAATGGCGGAGTAGACGTGATGGGCTCAATGGCCTAATTCTGCTCCCATAACTTTTTTCTTTTTTTAATTCTTTTTTTATTTTTTATTACTAATTTTTTTCAATTCGAAGTAAGCACAATAATATGGTAACCATAGGTACCTAGTATATAATTGCATGTTACAATTCATGTACAGCTTCTTATTATTTTTATTTTGGCAATAAAAAGGAGACAGAAAAAGAATAGGGAATAAATAGAGAAGTGTGTGACAAGGAAGTGAGAGAAGGAAGACGGGAAAAGCAAGAAAATGAAGAGAAAAGAAGCAGAGGTAGAAGGCAGAAGAATAAAGGAGAGATAGCTATTTGTTGATAACTTAATGAACTGTAACTTATGAACTCATGAACACAGAGCACCACAGAGAGCATATTACCGTATGGCATCTCTGTGCGGTATCTCAGCTGCACGGAGGTGGAGAGGAGAGCTCTTCAGCGCGTCGTCCACAGAGCGCAGAGGATCATTGGGACACAGCTACCAGCCTTGGAGGGCATCTACCACACACGGTGCCTCAGGAAGGCCGTCAGCATCCATAAAGACTCATCACTCCCCTTATGTTAGCTTTCATATCAAAAGGATTTGAGTATAGGAGCAGGGAGGTTCTACTGCCGTTGTACAGGGTCTTGGTGAGACCACACCTGGAGTATTGCGTACAGTTTTGGTCTCCAAATCTGAGGAAGGACATTATTGCCATAGAGGGAGTGCAGAGAAGGTTCACCAGACTGATTCCTGGGATGTCAGGACTGTCTTATGAAGAAAGACTGGATAGACTTGGTTTATACTCTCTAGAATTTAGGAGATTGAGAGGGGATCTTATAGAAACTTACAAA
This sequence comes from Leucoraja erinaceus, assembly GCF_028641065.1. Lineage (NCBI taxonomy): Eukaryota > Metazoa > Chordata > Chondrichthyes > Rajiformes > Rajidae > Leucoraja > Leucoraja erinaceus. The sequence continues at coordinate 428,950 of NW_026576443.1, read as the reverse complement.
ATTCTTAAGGGGTTGGACAGGCTAGATGCAGGAAGATTGCTCCCGATGTTGGGGAAGTCCAGGACATGGGGGTCACAGCTTAAGGATAAGGGGGGAAATCCTTTAAAACCGAGATGAGAAGAACTTTTTTCACACAGAGAGTGGTGAATCTCTGGAATTCTCTGCCACAGAGGGTAGTCGAGGCCAGTTCATTGGCTATATTTAAGAGGGAATTAGATGTGGCCCTTGTGGCTAAGGGGATCAGAGGGTATGGAGAGAAGGCAGATACGGGATACTGAGTTGGATGATCAGCCATGATCATATTGAATGGCGGTGCAGGTTCGAAGGGCCGAATGGCCTACTCCTGCACCTAATTTCTATGGTTCTATGTTTCTAACAGACTGTTCGAACTACTTCCCTCCAGCAGACGTTACAAGGCCTTCTACGCCCGAACCTCCAGACTCAGAAACAGCTTAATTCCCAGAACTATAGCGGCTCTGAACCGGCCCTGCTGAGTGCCCCCATCCCCCCTGGACTGTCTCCCTCGGATGGTCACGACACACAGCTTATTTATTTATTTTACTATTCTTTTACATCGGATGGAAGCTGCATACGAAATCACGTTGCACTGACGTGCAATGACAATAAAAGATATTATTATTATTATTATTATTATTATTATTATTATTATTATTATTATTAATATTATTATTATTATTATTATTATTATTATTATTATTATTATCTGTACCCAGGTCTCTGGCGATGTAAGGCAGCAACTCCACCGCTGAGCCTCCGTGCCACTAGAGAGACAGTGTGTGGGCGAATGACGGTCAGTGTGGACTCAGTGGGCCAAAGGGAATGTTACCACGATTGTTACCAGATGGCCGTCGGAAGGGAGAGTGGACGCTGGTGCGCTTTAGCTGCCGCTGCTCTCTCTTCACATTGTGTTTTTGATTTTTGGAGCGAATTCTGTCGTTAATTTGTGCACTGGTGATGTCCTTATTATTTATTTTACTCCGACTGTATGTTTTTTCTCTCTTGTTAATTTTCTGTAAGGTGTCCTTGAGACTTTGAAAGGCGCCCGCAAATAAAATGTATTATTATTATTATTATTATTAACAAAAACCGATAACATTTATTGCACAGATATTTCAGTAAAAGGCTGGGTGAGTGGGCAAATGTTTGGCAGATGCAGTATAATGTGGATAAATGTGAGGTTATCCATTTTGGTGGCAAAAACGGGAAAGCAGACTATTATCTAAATGGTGGCCGATTGGGAAAGGGGGAGATGCAGCGAGACCTGGGTGTCATGGTACACCAGTCATTGAAGGTAGGCATGCAGGTGCAGCAGGCAGTAAAGAAAGCGAATGATATGTTAGCTTTCATTGCAAAAGGATTTGAGTATAGGAGCAGGGAGGTTCTACTGCAGTTGTACAGGGTCTTGGTGAGACCACACCTGGAGTATTGCGTACAGTTTTGGTCTCCAAATCTGAGGAAGGACATTATTGCCATAGAGGGAGTGCAGAGACGGTTCACCAGACTGATTCCTGGGATGTCAGGAGGTCGTGAATTAGGTCGTGAAAGTGGGACAGGCCCTTTCCATATAACCATATAACAATTACAGCACGGAAACCGGCCATCTCGACCCTTCTAGTCCGTGCCGAACACGTAATCTCCCCTAGTCCCATCTACCTGCGCTCAGACCATAACCCTCCATTCCCTTCCCATCCATATAACTATCCAATTTATTTTTAAATGATAAAAACGAACCTGCCTCCACCACTTCCACTGGAAGCTCATTCCACACAGCTACCACTCTCTGAGTAAAGAAGTTCCCCCTCATGTTACCCCTAAACTTCTGTCCCTTAATTCTCAAATCATGTCCCCTTGTTTGAATCTTCCCTATTCTCAGTGGGAAAAGCTTATCCACGTCAACTCTGTCTATCCCTCTCATCATTTTAAAGACCTCTATCAAGTCCCCCCTTAACCTTCTGCGCTCCAAAGAATAAAGCCCTAACTTGTTCAACCTTTCTCTGTAACTTAGTTGCTGAAACCCAGGCAACAGTTTCGTAGTTTAGTTTAGTTTAGTTTAGAGATACAGAGTGGAAACAGGCCCTTCGGCCCACCGATTCCGTGCCGACCAGCGATCCCTGCACACTAAGGCTATCCTACACACTTTACATTCATACCAAGCCAATTTAATATTAAACCTGCACGTCTTTGGAGTGTGGGAGGAAACTGGAGATCCTGGAGAAACCCACGCAGGTCACGGGGAGAACGTACAAACTCCGTACGGGCAGCACCCGTGGTCGGGATCGAACCCGGGTCCCTGGCGCTGTGAGGCAGCAACTCTACCGCTGCGCCACCGTGCCACATAAATCAATATAAAATATCCAGACAGATATAGAACACAGATCAATTCTACTCATAGCAGATGCTGGCATGGAGCCTTTGAAAGATTAATGGAGTTTTACAGAGCTTAGCAGTTAATTGATAAACCACCAGTCTTTGCTAACATTGTAATTAGTTTGAGCTGAGTACTCAAACATTGCCAATCAAATATAGTATTTAATATGTTTTCAAGGTTGACAGCTATGACTACAAGGCAATAGAATGTAGATAGACACAAAGAGCTGGAGTAACTCAGCGGGACAGGCAGCATCTCTGGAGAGAAGGAATGGGTGACATTTCGGGTCGAGACCTTCAGACTGAGAGTCGGGGGGGGGGGGGGATTAGAGATATGGAAAGGGGCAGAACAAATCTGGGCTGGCACCGATCGCCAAGGAAAGGCTGTAAAAAGTGGTTGTGGGGTCGGAGAGCAGGAGGAATCACAGAGGAGAAGCAGTGAGTGAGAGTGTCGCAAAACTCTCAAGTTTCAAGTTTCAGGTTGACATTTAATGTCGCATGCACCAAATGACACAGTGAAACTTGGGTTATTTGGTTTGTCCTCATCGGAGAGAGGAGGAGAACCTTTTCAAAGTAGACATGCCTTGAGGAGATTTATTGGAATTTATTGGAGAGAGAGAAACAGAGACAGAGACAGACAGAGACAGAGCCAGACAGACAGACAGACAGAGAGACAGACAGGCACAGAGAGAGACAGAGGGACAGAGAGACATATAAGATTATTAATTGGAATTATTTATTGGAATTTAGAAGGATGAAACATACAAGATTATTAAGGGTTTGGACACGCAAGAGGCAGGAAACGTTCCCGATGTTGGGGGAGTCCAGAACCAGGGGCCACAGTTTAAGAATAATGAGTAAGCCATTTAGAACGGAGACGAGGAAACACTTTTTCTCACAGAGAGTGGTGAGTCTGTCTCTGCCTCAGAGGGCGGTGGAGGCAGGTTCTCTGGATGCTTTCAAGAGAGAGCTAGATAGGGCTCTTAAAAATAGTGGAGTCAGGGGATATGGGGAGAAGGCAGGAATGGGGTACTGATTGGGGATGATCAGCCATGATCACATTGAATGGCGGTGCTGGCTCGATGGGCCGAATGGCCTACTCCTGCACCTATTGTCTATTGTCTATTCCCTTATCAAATATCTGTATATTGTAAACGGCTCGATTGTAATCATGTGTTGTCTTTCCACTGACTGGATAGCACGCAACAAAAGCTTTTCACTGTACACGTGACAATAAACTAAACTGAATTCAACTGAACTGCCATCCTCAATGGGTCGACAGTGCCCAAGTCGATGCCCAGCTTAATGCTGCCAGATCGCTTATACCAGAACATCTCAGTAGATAACAGCTAAAAGGCAGTATTAAATCATGTCATTTTGAATTGAATGGCCTATAGTAATTACTTGTCATTTAAACTCTCAAGCTACTGTGAATTAATTATTGCTGTTCCAATATTAAGAGTTGAGATCTGCACCTATTGTCTATTGTCTATTGTCGAATCGAGGGGAAAATTTGTGAATTACCTCGTGAAAGTGGGACAGGCCCTTTAACAGTATCTTGGTTGTGAAGCCTGAGCTTCCCTTCATCCCACCTGCCCCACAAGCAAAGGCAATAAATAACTCATTGGAGATGCTCTGGCTAATGTATCGAGTGCTATCAATCCTGTGAGCCAGTTTGTAGCGTCTACCAGCCTTGAGGTGACTTGCAATGGCTCCCGTCAATTAAGCGAGCATCAGACTGCATTACCTCCAGCAGCATTCTGACGTCTTGTCTCCTGTGTGAGATTGTGCAGGGACCCAGGTTATTGACGGTGCCCAGCCCCCTTTTGTTGCTGTCTTCAGACGCCCCCCTGGAGACGACCTATGAACCCGCCACCAGCCGCCCTCTTCGCTGCTAATTTTAATTACACTTGCCCACGAGCAAATGTTTGGCTCACATCCCATTGCCTGGGGTGGCTCGGTCAGTGGGAGTGTGCTGGAGAGGGCCGTTTTGGATACGGTACAGAAACAGAGAAAATAGGTGCAGGAGGAGTAGGCCCTTCGGTCCTTCGAGCCAGCACCGCCATTCAATATGCCCATGGCTGATCATCCCCAATCAGTACCCGCCTTCACCCCATATCCCCTGAGCTCTAAGAGCTATATCTTTAACTCTCTCTCCTGAAAACATCCAGTGAATTGGCCTCCACTGCCTCCTGTGGCAGAGAATCCCACAGATTCACAACTCTCTGGGTGAGAGAGCCTTATGTCCCACTTAGGAAACCTGAACGGAAACCTCTGGAGACTTTGCGCCCCACCCAAGGTTTCCGTGCGGTTCCCGGAGGTTGCAGGTGGTTGCCGGAGGTTGCAGGTAGTGGAAGCAGGTAGGGAGGCTGGCCAAAAACCTCCGGGAACCGCACGGAAACCTTGGGTGGGTCCAGCGCAAAGTCTCCAGAGGTTTCCGTTCAGGTTTCCTAAGTGGGACAGGGGCACAAGGGTCTCCGGTGAGGGAGTTAACAGCTTGGTTTGATTTACTTTCGTTTCGAGATACAGCGCGGAAAGAGGACCTTCGGCCCACCAAGTCCGCGCCGACCAGCGATCCCCGCACGCTAACACTACCCTACACACACGAAGGACAATTTTACATTGTACGTTTATACCAAGCCAATTAACCTACAAACCTGTATGTCTTTGGAGTGTGGGAGGAAAACGGAGATCAGATATGCGCCCATAGTCAGGATTGAACCTGGATCTCTAGCGCTATAAGGCAGTAGCTCCACCACTATGCCACTGTGCGCCCTAGTTTATTTTCACGTGTACTTTTGTTGCATGCTATCCAGTCGGTGCACAGAGGAAATAATGTTTAGTGCAAGATAAAGCCCAGTAAACTGCGATTAACAATAGCCTGAGGGTCTCCAATGAGGTAGATGGTAGCTCAGCACTGCTCTCTGGTTGTTGGTGGGATGGTTCAGTTGCCTGATAACAGCCGGGAAGAAACTGTCCCTGAATCTGGAGGTGTGTGCATTTTCACACTTCTGTACCTTTTACCGGATGGGAGAGGGGAGAAGAGGGAATGGCCGGGGTGAGACTGGTCCTTGATGATGCTGCTGGCCTTGCCGAGGCAGCGTGAGGTGTAGATGGAGTCAATGGATAGGAGGTTGGTTTGTGCGATGGTCTGGGCTGCGTCCACAATTCGCTGCAATTTCTCGCGGTCTGAGGCGATTCTGGGGGCAGAGTCGCTGCCTCACGGCGCCAGGGACCTGGGTTCGATCCTGACTACGGGCGCTGTCTGTACGGAGTTTGTACGTTCTCCCCGTGACCTGCGTGGGTTTTCCCCGGGTGCTCCGGTTTCCTCCCACACTCCAAAGACATACAGGTTTGCATGTTAATTGGCTTGGTAAAATTGTAGATAGTCCCTTGTGTGTGTAGGATTGATAATGTGCGGGGATCGCTGGTCGGTGCGGACTTGATGGGCCAAAGGGCCTGTTTCCGTGCTGTAACTCTAAACTAAACTGTTTCTTCTTTCGTGTCCTTATGCCATATAGTGGCTCACCACTGCTGTACACATGGTTGCACCATTGGAGTGTTAAGTGTGCATGGATTATCCATCAATGGGCATTGAAGTAGGTGTTGCATTGTCTGGGTCTGTGTGCCACAGTCACAGGTTGTTGTACTCTCGATGTAGCCCCGTTTGTGCATCGTCACCCTTGACCGCCCGACACCGGTTCGTAGTCCGTTGCTACATATAAGCATAGAAACATAGACAATAGGTGCAGGAGGAGGCCATTCAGCCCTTCGAGCCAGCACCGCCATTCAATGTGATCATGGCTGATCGCCCCCTATCAATAACCCGTGCCTGCCTTCTCCCCATATCCCTTGACTCCACTAGCCCCTACAGCTCTATCTAACTCTCTCGTAAATCCATCCAATGACTTGGCCTCCGCTGCCCTCTGTGGCAGAGAATTCCATACATTCACAACTCTCTGGGTGAAAAGTTTTTTTTCTCACCTCAGTCTTAAATGGCCTCCCCTTTATTCTAAGACTGTGGCCCTGTTTTTGGTCTTTCAGTGTGTGGTTTGATTGATAATTTAATGGCTTTTGTAAACACACTCATGTACAAAGCAGTCTCATGTGCATCAGGGACTTCAGGTACTTCAGAGGTACCCGTTGGAGGACTGTGTTGGCGGAGGTGATTGTGATCTTGTTCGGAAGCCGTTCGATCTGGCCCACGGCGCCCAGTTTCCCGGCCTTGCCGCTCCACCTTGACTTTCTCATGCAGGAACTGCTCAAAGTTGGCGTGGTCGAGGATGCCATCTTCCACGGGGTTGGAGAGGTTGAGCGTGAATTGGCAAAAGGGTTTCTTCTTGCTGAAGCTCCATCCAGCGTGGCCTTGTCGGCTTCGGAAGCCGCGGTAAGGGAAGCGGCCGTTCCAGGGTTCCCAAGCCGCTGAGAGGATTCTCCCAACGCCGGAGCACCATCACCCGGCGAGAACGGCCTGGAACATCGGGCCTCCGTAGCGGCGACTCCGTAGGCCTCAATAGGCCCGACTATGGATGAACTGGGGATGGGGACTGGACCTTGTGTCTTCCCTCATAATGGGAGGATGTTTTTTTATGTTTAAATTTCTTTATTACTGTTATGTTGTATTCTTGCGGCAATGGCAATAAGCATTGCACGACACCAATTGGTGGATGTATCTAATAAAGAACCTTTGAACCTTTGAACCTTCTTCCTCTTGAGGAGTGTGAACCTCTTTGTCAGCTCCATCACTTGCCGCCCCGGCTCCGAAAGGGATCTCCACTTCAGCCAAACTAAACTAAACTAAACTAAACTCAGCGTGTCAGGCAGCACCTCTGGAGACCATGGATAGGTGTCATGGGAAAAAGGGTGTTCTATCAATAAATCTCATAATGTTATAAATTTCAGTAAGGCCACCCCACAGTGTCTGACATTTCAGGAAAGCAATCCAGCTTTGTACAACTTAGGGCAAAGAAAAGGCACTAAAGTGCTGGAGTAACTCAGTGGATCAGACGGCATCTCTGTAGAACATGGATCAATAGACAATAGACAATAGGTGCAGGAGAATGGCCCTTCGAGCCAGCACCACCATTCAATGTGATCATGGCTGATCATCCCCAATCAGTATCCCGTTCCTGCCTTCTCCCCATATCCCCCAATCTCCCTCCAGGAATAAATAAAGTTATATCGTATCCTATTGTATTGTATAGGATAGATGACCTTTCCGGTCGGGAATCTTCTGGATGGGCACATGGATAGGGAGGGAGTTGAGGAAAGGATCACGTGCAGGCAGAGGAGATACTTTAACTTGGCATAACTTTCGGCATGAGAGATCATGAACCAAACGCACGCTTCCAATTCAAAGCACTTCCCACGCCAAGTACTTTCGATATTCAATGATTCATTTAGTTTAGTTGAGTTTAGTTTTGAGATACGATGTGGAAACAGGCCGTTTTGCCCACCGAGTCCACGCCGACCAACGGTCACCTGGTAAACCAACACTATCCTCCACACCGGAGAAAACCCACGCAGGTCACGGGGTGAACGCACGACCACTGAATAGACGGCACACGTAGTCGGGATCGAACCCGGGTCTCTGGCGCCGTAAGGCAGCAACTCTACCGCTGCGCCACCGTGTGGCCCAGCGTTCAACGGAAACAAAATGTGAGTGAAAAGCTAAAATAACCATTTGCCAATGTGGGGCAAAAGATAAAACACCTCTGATCACAGACTGTGTTTAAGAAGGAACTGCAGATGCTGGAATATCGAAGGTAGACAAAAATGCTGGAGAAACTCAGCGGGTGAGGCAGCATCTGTGGAGCGAAGGAAATAGGCGACGTTTTGGGTCGAGACCCTTCTCCAGACTGATGTGAGGGTGGGGGGGGATAAGAAAGGAAGAGGTGGAGACAGTGGGCTGAGGGAGAGCTGAGATGGGGAGGAGATGGTAGGGACTACCTGAAATTGGAGAAGTCAATGTTCATACCGCTGGGGTGTAAACTACCCAAGCGAAATATGAGGTGCTGCTCATCCAATTTGCGGTGGGCCTCACTTTGGACATGGAGGAGGCCCAGGACAGAAAGGTCGGATATGGAATGGGAGGGGGAGTTGAAGTGCTGAGCCACCGGGAGATCAGGTTGGTTATTGCGAACCGAGCGGAGGTGTTGGGCGAAGCGATCGCCAAGCCTGCGCTTGGTCTCACCGATGTAGAGCAGTTGACATCTTGAGCAGCGGATGCAATAGATGAGGTTGGAGGAGGTGCAGGTGAACCTCTGCCTCACCTGGAAAGACTGCTTGGGTCTGATTGCAGGCTAGCTACTTCTGTGCCTTCTTGTATCATGGAGAATCTATAATCAGATAACCAGCATTGAACATTGCCTCATTGTCCAGACCGGTAAAGATAACACCTTATCGAGTTGACCCTGCAGATAATGAGAAAGGAATTCGGAAAAAACAAACCATTTAACCTACTGTATGATGTGCGTTTATCGGCACTGGGCCTGTACTCGCTGGGATTTAGAAGAATGAGGCGGGGGGACCTCATTGAAATGTACAGAATAGTGAAAGGCCTGGATAGAGTGGATGTGGAGAGGATGTTTCCACTAGTCGGAGAGTCTCGGACTAGAGGGCACAGCCTCAGAATTAAAAGACGTTCCTTTAGGAAGGAGATGAGGAGGAATTTCTTTAGTCTGAGGATGGTGAATCTGTGGAATTCTTTGCCACAGACGGCTGTGGAGGCCAAGTAGATATTTTACTTGATCAGCACGGGTGTCAGAGGTTATGGGGTGAAGGCAGGAGAATGGGGTTTGGAGGGAGAGATAGATCAGCCATGATTGAATGACAGAGTAGAATTGATGGGATACTGAGTTGGATGATCAGCCATGATCACATTGAATGGCGGTGCAGGCTCGAAGGGCCGAATGGCCTACTCCTGCACCTATTTTCTATGTTTCTCTGTTTCTATGAATGGCCTGATTCTATTCCTGTTCCTCATGACCTTATGACCTTGTTTTACCTGAACCTTCACTTCAAGTCAAGTCAAGTCACTTTTATTTCTATATCACATTTAAAAAACAACTCTCGTTGGCCAAAGTGCTTTACATTGGTGGAGGTACTAACGTTACACAACATTGGTTCATAGATTAAGTACATACATAAATACATACATGTAGCCCTCCCTCAGAGGACGTCAAGAAAGGCTTGAGAGTAAAGGTGAGTTTTAAGTCTCGACTTAAAGGAGTTGATGGAGGGGGCAGTTCTGATGGGAAGAGGGATGCTGTTCCACAGTCTAGGAGCTGCAACCGCAAAGGCACGGTCGCCCCTGAACTTATGCCTAGACCACGGGGTGTTCAGTAACCAAGTCGGCCGATCTGAGGGGCCTGGAGATGGAGTGGTGGGTGAGAAGACTTTTGATGTAGGTGGGGGCAAGCCCGTTAAGGGCTTTGTAGACATAGAGGAGGAGCCAGTGGAGAGAGATTCAGATTCAGATTCAGATTCAATTTTAATTGTCATTGCCAGTGTACAGTACAGAGACAACGAAATGCAAGAGGCTTTCATTTATTTGATCTTTGCACCTTTCCATACCTCTAGTTTCCTCTCCCCTCACTCTCAGTCTGAAGAAGGGTCTCGATCCAAAACACCACTTATTCCTTCTCTCCAGAGATGCTGCCTGGGCCACTGAGTTACTCCAGCATTTTGCCTCGGATCAAAGTGCTTCCAAACCATTTTACCACAGGTCCGTCAAAACTATTTTTTTTTTTCTCTTTCTCTCCCTCTCTGTGAGAAATCCAGTAAAATGCACTTCAGATGATCAATAAATTGGAATGTATTCCACTAAGATTTTAATATTTTAACAAGGCTTTTTTGCTGCTCCTGCTAATCTGAACAGCTGGATCTTGTAAGGCATGGATCAACATAAGACAGCTGGTGAGTGGGGTAGAGAGGGGCCGGTGAGTGACAGATTGTGTTGGAAGGAACTGCAGGTGCTGCTCTACACCGAAGATACACAAAGGGCAGGAGTAACTCAGCGGAACAGGCAGCATCTCTGGAGAAAATCGATGGGTGACGTTTCGGGTGGAGATCCTTCTTAGAAAATAGGTGCAGACCATAATCCATATCCCCCCATACCCTGCATATCCATGTGCCTATCTAACAGGTCAATAGACAATAGACAATAGGTGCAGGAGTAGGCCATTCGGCCCTTCGAGCCAGCACCGCCATTCAATGTGATCATGGCTGATCATTCACAATCAGTACCCCGTTCCTGCCTTCTCCCCATATCCCCTGACTCCGCTATCTTTAAGAGCCCTATCTAACTCTCTCTTGAAAGCATCCAGAGAATTGGCCTCCACTGCCCTCCGTGGCAAAGAATTCCACAAATTCACAACTCTCTGAGTGAAAAAGGTTTTTCCCCCATCTCAGTCCTAAATGGCCTCCCCTTATTCTTAAACTGTGACCCCTAGTTCTGGACTCCCCAAACATGGGCAACATTTTTTTCCTGGATCTAGCCTGTCCAATCCCTTAAGGATTTTATAGGTTTCCAAAAGACTGCCTCTCATCCTTCTAAATTCCAGCGAATACAAGCCCAGTCGACCCATTCATCAGACTGAAGAGTTTAGAAGGATGAGAGGGTACCTCATTGAAACATACAAGGTTGTTAAGGGTTTGGACACATTAGAGGCAGGAAACATGTTCCCGATGTTGGGGGAGTCCAGGACCAGGGGCCACACAGTTTAAGAATAAGGAGTAAGCCATTTAGAACGGAGACGAGGAAACACTTTTTCTCACAGAGAGTGGTGAGTCTGTGGAATTCTCTGCCTCAGAGGGCGGTGGAGACAGGTTCTCTGGATGCTTTCAAGAGAAAGCTAGATAGGGCTTAAAAATAGCGGAGTCAGGGGATATGGGGAGAAGGCAGGAACAGGGTACTGATTGGGGAAGATCAGCCATGATCACAGTGAATGGCGGTGCTGGTTTGAAGGGCCGAACGGCCTACTCCTGCACCTAGCACCATTGTCTATTGTCTATTGTCTAAGACCTGTCAAAGGGCTGATGAGCTTCTAGCGAGCCGACGGCCATCCACACTTCAGTAGAAGTTGCGATCACTGTGGTACACGGCATTGTAAGGAACGATGATAAAACACACACACACACACACACACCAACATCCTAGACTTCCAGCGGCGGAAGTCCGCAGGAACTGGAGGACAGAGGTGTGCGGTGCGTCCGTCACCATTCCCGTCGGAAACCAGCGCCACTGCCTCGCTAATGTTTTCAACGATGATGAATGCATGAATGAATGAATGGATGAATGAATGAATGAATGAATGACTTTAGAGATACAGCATGGAAACAGGCCCTTCGGCCCACTGTTAGACACATCAAGTCTACACCGCCATTCAATCATGGCTGATCTATTTTTCCCTCTCAACCCCTTTCTCCTGCCTTCTCCCCATAACCTTAGGCATCCTGTTAATTTCTGCTTTGACTGCAGATGCTGGTCTGCACGAAAGGACACAAAAAATAATGGCGTAACTCAGAGGGTCAGGCAGCATCTGTGGAGAACATGGAAAGGTGTTGTTTTGGGTTTGGGACCCTTCGTCAGTCTGAAAAAGAATCCTGACTTGAAACGTCACCGATCCGGATTGTTCAGAGATGCCGCCTGTCCCGCTGAGTTACTCCACCACTTTGCCTTCTCCGAGGGGCATTCTATTAGACAATAGACAATAGACAATAGGTGCAGGAGTAGGCCATTTGGCCCTTCGAGCCAGCACCGCCATTCAATGTGTTCATGGCTGATCATCCCCAATCAGTACCCCGTTCCTGCCTTCTCCCCATATCCCCTGATTCCGCTATTTTCAAGAGCCCTATCTAGCTCTCTCTTGAAAGCATCCAGAGAACCGGCCTCCACCGCCCTCTGAGGCAGAGAATTCCACAGACTCACCACTCTCTGTCAGCAAAAGTGTTTCCTCGTCTCCGTTCTAAATGGCTTACTCCTTATTCTTAAACTGTGGCCCCTGGTTCTGGACTCCCCCAACATCGGGAACATGTTTCCTGTCTCTAGCGTGTCCAAGCCCTTAATAATCTTATATGTTTCCAAGATTCCAAGATCCAAGATTCAATTTATTTGTCATTTGGACCCCTTGAGGTCCAAACGAAATGCCGTTTCTGCAGCCATACATTACAAACAAATAGACCCAAGACACAACATAATTTACATAAACATCCATCACATCGCTGTGATGGAAGGCCAAAGAAACGTATCTCTCCACTGCACTCCCCCCCCCCCGATGTCAGAGTCAAAGTCAAAGCCCCCGGCTGGCGATGGCGATTGTCCCGCGGCCATTAAAGCCACGCCGGGTGGTGCGAGGTCGCACACCGGGTCTTGGTGTTAGAGCCCCCGGCGTGCGCTCGCAGAGTCCCGCGGCCATTCCAAGCTGCGCGGGGCGGTGATGTCAGGCCCGCTCCAGGAGCTCTTCGACCCCGCAACTCGGGCGGGAGAAGTCGCCGTTGCGAGAGCCCTGAAAAGCGGTCTCCCTCCAGGGACCCGCGGGCTCCCGGTGCCGCCGTCCGCCAGACCCGCAGTTGCAGCCTCCGAATCTCCGGAGGTCGGGCCGCAGCAGCAGCAGCGCTCCACCACCGCTCCACCCGCTCCGGACTCGGCCAGCTCCGTGACGGTGACGGTGAGTCGTCGGCACCAGAGTCCCCGGTCTTCTCCTGTTGGAGGCCGCTCCTCGTTGCAGCCCCAACGACAACGGAGACCCGACAAGAAAAGGTCGGGTCTCCCGTGCAGGGAGAGATTTAAAAGTTACCCGCTCCCTCCCACACACACCCCAACAAAAAATAACAAAAACTACATAGAAACATAGACAAAAAATAATAAAAACGCGGACGGGCTGCAGAGGCCGCTGCAGACGAGAGTCGCGCCGCCTACCGCCTTCAATGAGATCCTCTCTCATCCTTCTAAACTCCAGAGTGTACAAGCCCAGCTGCTCCATTCTCTCATTGAGTTTAAGAATAAGGTGTACTCCTGCACCTATTGTCTATTCCCTTATCAAATATCTGTATGTTGTAAATGGCTCAATTGTAATCATGTGTTGTCTTTCCACTGACTGGATAGCACGCAACAAAAGCTTTTCACTGTACCTCGGTACACGTGACAATAAACTAAACTGAATTCAACTGAACTGCCATCCTCAATGGGTTGACAGTGCCCAAGTTGATGCCCAGTTTAATGCTGCCAGATCGCTTAAACCAGAACATCTCAGTAGATAACAGCTAAAAGGCAGTATTAAATCATGTCATTTTGAATTGAATGGCCTATACAATTACTTGTCATTTAAACTCTCAAGCAACTGTGAATTAATTATTGCTGTTCCAATATTAAGAGTTGAGATCTCTCAAATGTCAAATGTAAATCCTAGCCAATCTATGTGGCCATGTGCCCACTGGTGTAGGAATGCAGAATATTGCAAGTAGACCTGCCACACACCTTGTGTCTGTGTGTGTGTGAGAGTGTGTCTGTGAGAGTGTGTCTGTGGGAGTGTGTGTGAGAGTGTGTTTGTGAGTGTGTGTGTGTGCCTGTGTGTGTGTGTGTGTGTGTGTGTGTGTGTGTGTGTGTGTGTGTGTGTGTGTGTGTGAGAGAGTGTCTGTGAGAGTGTGTCTGTGGGAGTGTGTGTGAGAGTGTGTTTGTGTGTGTGTGTGTGCCTGTGTGTGTGTTCGATTGTGTGTGTGTGTGTGTGTGGTTGTGTGTGTGTGTGTGTGTGTGTGTGTGTGTGTGTGTGTGTGTGTGTGTGTGTGTGTGTGTGAGAGAGTGTCTGTGAGAGTGTGTCTGTGGGAGTGTGTGTGAGAGTGTGTTTGTGAGTGTGTGTGTGCCTGTGTGTGTGTTCGATTGTGTGTGTGTGTGTGTGTGTGTGTGTGTGTGTGTGTGTGTGTGTGTGTGTGTGTGTGTGTGTGTGTATGTGTTAGATTGTGTGTGATTTTGCGTGTGTGTGTGTGTGATTGTGTGTGTCTATGCGTGTGTGGCCATGTGTTAGATTGCGTGTGTGTTTGTGTGTGTGTCTATGCGTGTGTGGCCGTGTGTGTTAGATTGCGTGTGTGTTAGATTGCGTGTGTGTTTGTGTGTGTGTATATGTCTGTGCGGCCGTGTGTGTGTGTGATTGTGATTGTGTGTCTGTGTGTGTGTGTGATCGTGTGCATGTGTGTTTCTGTGTGTGCATGTGCATTTGTGTGTGTGTGTGGATACTTTATGTGTATTTATATGTGTGCGTGTATGTTTTGTGTGTTTGTATATATATAGTCTGTGTGAGGGAATAATTTGTGAGGGATAATTGTTTTTGTGTTTCTGATGTATGTGTGCATTTGTGTTTGTGTATGTTTGTGGTACATTAGTGTTCGTGTGTAAGTGCATATTTTATGTTTGCATTTGTGTGTGTTTATTATTGTGTATGTGTCTGTGCATGTGCAGGTGTTTGTGCGTATATGTGTGAGAGTGCATGTGTGAGCGCATGTGTGTGTGTATATGTGTGAGTGTGGTATGTGTGCGTGTGTATTTGAGAGTGTATATGTGTTTTTGTGTGTGTGCATGTGAGTGTGTTAGCAGGTCTATGAATGTGTGCGTGTGCATGTTTGCGTATGTGTGTGAGTGTGCATGTGCATGTATGTGCATGTATCTTTGTATATGTGTGTGTGGTATATGTGTGTATACATGTGTTTCTATATGTGTGTGAGTGTACATGTATGAGTGTGTGTCTATGAGAGTGTGTGTGTGTGTCTGTGTGTGCGTATGCTTCTGTATGTGTGAATGTGCATGTATGTGTGTGTGGGTGAGTGCGTGTATGTCTATGAGTGGGTGTGCATACGTGTGAGTGTATGTTTGATTGTGTGTGAGTGTGTGTATGCCTACAAGTGTGTGCATGTGTGTGAGTGTATGTTTGTGTGTGCATGTGAATGTCTATGAGTGTGCGTATGTGAGTGTATGTTTGTGATTTGTCTATGAGTGTGCATGTGTGTGTGTGTGTGTGTGTTTGTGTATGCGTGTGTATCTATGAGTGTGTGTGAGTGTGTGCAGGCCTTTAAGTGTGTGCATGTGTGTGAGTGTATGTTTGTGTATGCGTGTATGTCTATGAGTGTGTGTATGTGAGTGTGTGTGTGTGTGTGAGTGTGTCATGTGAGTGTGTGTGTGTGGTATGTCTATGAGTGTGTGTGAGTGAGTGGTATGTCTATGAGTGTGTGTATGTGTGTGATATGTCTATGAGTGTGTGTATGTGAGTGTGTTTGTGGTATGTCTATGAGTGTGTGTGAGTGAGTATATGTTTGTGGTATATCTATGAGTGTGTGTATATGTTTGCAGATGTCCATAAGTGTGTGAGTGTGTGAGTGTGCGTGTTATGCATCTCTCCACCATCCTCTGGCCTGTCCCCGCCCAGCTGTGCCAGTGTGGAGATGCGAGGGGACTGGTGCTGCAACTGTGTGTGTTTTATCCGAGCTTTAAGTGCCTGACTGCTGCAGTTGGCGCCACAGGCTTTATCCCAGAGGAAGGGAAACGGAGGACAAGGGCTGCTAATGTAATCCAATCTGGGGAGAGATGCTGCTAATTCCATTCTGGGAAGCAGGGACCAGGGAGAGTGTGGGGGGTGACAGATCAGCAGAGAGCCGGAGAGAATTCCCAGGGGGAAGGGCCGATAATGGAGCTAATGGCATGTGAATAACAGAACAGTGGGAATGATATGGCGATGAGCTGTTAATTGGGACATAATGGGAGAAACCCTGTTACCCAAGCCTTGTCTATTGGTACAAACAAGATTAGGACCAAATTTAATACAAGGCAACTCGTAGTGAGATGACTACTGAGGAAACAGACACAAAACGCTGGAGTAACTCAGCGGGACAGGCAGCATCTCTGGATAGATGGAAGTGGCTGACATTTCAGGTCGAGACCCTTCTGCAGACCCAACCTGAAACAAACGTCACCCATCCCTCCTATCTTAGAAACATAGAAACATAGACAATAGGTGCAGGAGTAGGCCAGTCGGCCCTTCAGATTCAGATTCAGATTCAATTTTAATTGTCATTGTCAGTGTACAGTACAGAGACAACGAAATGCCTTCCAGCCTGCACCGCCATTCAATATGATCATGGCTGATCATCCAACTCAGTATCCTGTACCTGCCTTCTCTCCATACCCCCTGATCCCTTTAGCCACAAGGGCCACATCTAACTCCCTCTTAAATATAGCCAATGAACTGTGGCCTCAACTACCTTCTGTGGCAGAGAATTCCACAGATTCACCACTCTGTGTGAAAAATGTTTTTCTCATCTCAGTCCTAAAATATTTCCCCCTTATCCTTAAACTGTGACCCCTTGTTCTGGACTTCCCCAACATTGGGAACAATCTTCCTGCATCTAGCCTGTCCAACCCCCTAAGAATTTTGTAAGTTTCTATAAGATCCCCCCTCAATCTTCTAAATTCTAGCGAGTACAAGCCGAGTCTATCCAGTCTTTCTTCATATGAAAGTTCTGACATCCCGGGAATCAGTCTGGTGAACCTTCTCTGTACTCCCTCTATGGCAAGAATGTCCTTCCTCAGATTAGGAGACCAAAACTGTACGCAATACTCCAGGTGTGCTCTCACCAAGACCCTGTACAACTGCAGTAGAACCTCCCTGCTCCTAAACTCAAATCCTTTTGCTATGGAAGCTAACATACCATTTGCTTTCTTCACTGCCTGCTGCACCTGCATGCCTACTTTCAATGGCTGGTGTACCATGACACCCAGGTTCTCATTGCATCTCCCCTTTTCCTGATCGGCCACCATACAGATAATAGTCTACTTTCCTGTTTTTGCCACCAAAGAGGATAACCTCACATTTATCCACATTATACTGCATCTGCCATGCATTTGCCCACTCACCCAGCCTATCCAAGTCACCTTGCAGCCTCCTAGCATCCTCCTCACAGCTAACACTGCCCCCCAGCTTGTGTCATCCGCAAACCTGGAGATGTTGCATTCAATTCCCTCGTCCAAATCATTAATATATATTGCAAATAGCTGGGGTCCCAGCACTGAGCCTTGCGGTACCCCACTAGTCACTGCCTGCCATTGTGAAAAGGACCCGTTTACAGAGGTTGAATGTGAGGGAGACTATACAGTTCTTGGATGCTGTGTTGGCATGAAGTTCTGGTCACCCAATTACAGGAAGGATCATAAGACATAGGAGCAGTATCAGACCATTCAGCCCATCCAGTCTACACCACCATTCAATCATGGCTGTTCTATTTTACCCTCTCATCCCCATTCTCATGCCTTTCCTCTCCATAATCTTTGACATCCTGTCAAATTATGCTTTAACTGCAGATGCTGGTTTACACAAAAAGACACAAAGTACTGGAGTAACTCAGCGGGTCAGGCAGCATCTGAGGAGAACATGGATTGGTGACGTTTCGGGTCGGGACCCTTCTTCAGCCTAAAAAAGAATCATAAGCAGTAACATCATCTATCCATGTTCTCCTGAGATGCTGCCTGACCCGCTGAGTTACTCCACCACTTTGCATTCTCTGAGCACAATTCTATTAGTCATACTTTTCCTCTCAAATCTAACACGTGTAAGCCTTCCAGAGTTTAATTAGATCGACACAAGATTATAAGTCATAAGTTCATAGTTATTGGAGCAGAATTAGGACATTTGGCCCATCATGTCTACTCTGCCATTCAATCATGGCTGATCTATGAATGAATGAGTGAATGATTGAATGTATGATTGAATGATTGAATGCATGAATGAAAGTGAATGAATGAATGATTGGATGGATGGATGATGAATGAATGAATGAATGAATGAGTGAATGAATGAATGATTGGATGGATGGATGGATGGATGGATGGATGGATGGATGGATGGATGGATGGATGGATGGATGGATGGATGGATGGATGAATGAATGAATAATAATCAAGAATCTATCTATCTATCTCTGCCTTAAAGATACAATACAATACAACAATGCTTTATTAGCTGGAGTACAGCATAGGTTTACAAGGTTAATTCCTGGGATGGCGGGGCTGTCATATGCTGAGAGAATGGAGCAGCTGGGCTTGTACACTCTGGAGCTTAGAAGGATGAGAGGGTATCTCATTGAAACATATAAGATTGTTAAGGGCTTGGACACGCTAGAGGCAGGAAACATGTTCCCGATGTTGGGGGAGTCCAGAACCAGGTGCCACAGTTTAAGTATAAGAGTAAACCATTTAAAACAGAGACTTTTTCTCACAGAGAGTGGTGAGTCTGTGGAATTCTCTGCCCCAGAGGGTGGTGGAGGCAGGTTCTCTGGATGCTTTCAAGAGAGAGCTCGATAGGGCTCTTAAAAATAGCGGAGTCAGGGGATATGGGGAGAAGGCGGGAACGGGGTACTGATTGTGGATGATCAGCCATGATCACATTGAATGGGGGTGCTGGCTCGAAGGGTCAAATGGCCTACTGTTGTCTGTTGTCTGTTATCATTACTAAAGGCTGATAGGCACTGGAGTAACTCAACGGGTCAGGCAGCATCTCTGGAGGGAAGGAATGTGTAACGTTTCGGGTCGAGACCCTTCTTCAGACTGAGAGTCAGGGGAGAGGGAGACACAGAGATAAGGAAGGGTAAGGTGTGAAAACGACAGATCAAAGCAGATGTTGCTGAGGAAATGTAGAATGGTTCATACATTATTAGCTGAGGGGAGGGTTCAAGGAAAGAGCGTTCACATCGCGGCCCTGTTTCCACAAATCCTTCCACCACCATGCACAAGAAGCGTAAGACAGACACCATTGTGCAGACTCGATATCAAATCAAATCAAATCAACCTTTAGTGTCATCTATCAAAGCAACAGTTGTACAGTGCAAAATGAGAAGACGTTTCCCAGGGAATACCGGAGCATCGCACATGAAACTTAAAACATTTCACACATAATAACAATAAAAATAATCCCGTCCCTGATGAAACAGTATAAATAGTTAAAAGCAGGTAAAACAGTAACATTAAAATACAGTAAAAACAGTCATTAAAATGTCCAGGGCAACTGATTTGAGTGGCCAGTGCCAGTTATTAAAATGTCCGTGCAAAGCAGCAGAATCAGGTGACTGTGAGTACAGAGTGACTGTTTAGCAGCCTCACAGCCTGTGGTAGGAAGCTGTTTAGCAGTCTTGTAGTCCGGGCTTTGATGCTTCGATATCTCTTGCCTGATGGCAGGAGATCCAGGTGTGTGTGGAGGGGGTGCAGTTTGTCCTTAGCAATTCTCTGAGCTTTTTTCAGACAGCGGCTCTGGAACAGTTCTTGTACCGAGGGTAGGGAGACGCCAATGATCCTCTCTGCTCCCCTCACTACCCTCTGCAGAGCCTTCCTGTCCGAGCAGTTGCAGGTGGAGTACCACGTATTTATGCAGTACGTGAGTACAGACTCCACCGTGCCCCTGTAGAAAGTCCTGAGGATGTTGGTGGGGAGTGAGGCCTGTTTTAGTTTCCTCAGGAAGTGCAGTCGCTGATGGGCCCGTTTGACGGTCCCAGTGATGTTCCTGGACCAGGTGAGGCTGTCTGTAATTTGCACACCGAGGAACTTTATGCTCTCCACTCTCTCCACTGTGGTGCCACTGATGTTGAGGGGTGTATGCTTTGGCTGCGCCCTCCTGAAGTCGACAACCATCTCCTTTGTTTTGTCGACATTCAATTCTAGGTTGTTTTTGCCGCACCAGTCCACTAGTTGTTTTACTTCCTCCCTGTACATTGATTCATCATCTCCACTGATGAATCCCACCACTGTTGGGTCATCCTCGAATTTTATGATCTTATTGTCCCTGAATCCGGCAGCACAGTCATGTGTGAGCAGTGTGAACAACAGCGGGCTGAGCACACAGCCTTGAGGGGAGCCGGTGCTCAGCGTGATCGAGCCTGAAGTGTTCTTGCCAACACGGACTGACTGCGGTCTCTCTGTCAGAAAGTCCAAGACCCAGTGACACAGGGTGGTGTTGAGGCCCAGCAGGGTTAGTTTCTCCACAAGTCTCTGTGGGACGATGGTATTAAAAGCTGTGAAGAAGAAGAAGAAGAAGATGAGGGGAAGGTGGGAACGAGGTTTACAATCAGTAAAATTTAACCAGGATGGCAGTGAAACTGGTCGGAGAACTAGGAAGGGGGAGGAATGGAAAGAGAGAGGAAGCAAAAGTTACTTGAGGTTAGTGAAGTCAATGTTCATACCTCTGGGGTGTAAGCTGCTTTCCGGGGTTACGTCCGTGCCTGGGTGGGATTAGAAAGGGAATGCCCTGTCTATGGGCACCCTGAGGGAGTTTCGGGACCACTGGGCTCCGCAGGGTGTTGAATGTATCCTCAATAAGGATTGTATCATAGTTGTATAGTAGTAGTTTATTATGGATACATGTTTGTATTGTATTATGGTGGTGGGTTCTGGCTTGTTTTATTGTAGTGTAAATATTATTTTTAATAATTGAATAAATTTTGTTGTATAAAAAAAAAAAAAGGGGTGTAAACTGCCCAAACAAAATATGAGGTGCTGTTCCTCCAATTTGCGCTGGGCCTCACTCTGACAGTGGAGGAGGCCCAGGACAGAAAGGTCAATGTGGGAATGGTACTCCAGCATTGTGTCTATCTTCGGTGTAAACCAGCATCTGCAGTTCGTTCCTACACATTACTAAAGGCTAGTTGCCTCTGCACAGGAACAAACATCAATGTCAACAACAAACACTACACTGGGATGGTCTCTTTGTATCATAGTTCCGTTGCACATTGGACATACAATCTGAGCCAGAATCTTTCACTGAAAGTTAATCAGGATCAATTAAACCAAGAGCTGGATTACTTTAGCTTAGTTTAGTTTAGTTTAGTTTAGTTTAGCTTTTAGCTTTACTTTAGTTTAGTTTAGTTTAGTTTAGTTTAGTTTAGTTTAATTTAGTTTAGTTTAGTTTAGTTTATTTAGTTTAGTTTAGTTTAGTTTAGTTTAGTTTAGTTTAGTTTAGTTTAGTTTAGTTTAGTTTAGTTTAGTTTAGTTTAGTTTAGTTTAGTTTAATTTAGTTTAGTTTAGTTTAGTTTAGTTTAGTTTAGTTTAGTTTAGTTTAGTTTAGTTTAGTTGGTTAGTTTAGTTTAGTTTAGTTTTAGTTTAGTTTAGTTTAGTTTAGTTTAGTTTAGTTTAGTTTAGTTTAGTTTAGTTTAGTTTAGTTTAGTTTAGTTTAGTTTAGTTTAGTTTAGTTTAATTTTAGTTTAGTTTAGTTTAGTTTAGTTTAGTTTAGTTTAGTTTAGTTTAGTTTAGTTTAGTTTAGTTTAGTTTAGTTTAGTTTAGTTTAGTTTAGTTTAGTTTAGTTTAGTTTAGTTTAGTTTAGTTTAGTTTAGTTTAGTTTAGTTTAGTTTAATTTAGTTTAGTTTAGTTTAGTTTAGTTTAGTTTAGTTTAGTTTAGTTTAGTTTAGTTTAGTTTAGTTTAGTTTAGTTTAGTTTAGTTTAGTTTAGTTTTTAGTTTAGTTTAGTTTAGTTTAGTTTAGTTTATTTTAGTTTAGTTTAGTTTAGTTTAGTTTAGTTTAGTTTCAGTTTTATGCCCCTGGCCCACAGGCTATTTTTAGGTGACTACAGGTGACTAGGCTGTCGACACATGGTCGCCGGGGTGTCGCCTATACGGTCGTGAGTCGTCTCCTCAGTCGCCCAAAGAGCCGTACCTTTTTTCTGGTCACCGCTGGATTTTGAAATGTTCAAAACTTTTCGGCAACAGTCGCCGCCCGTAGGTTTGACGGCAGCGATCGTAGACTGACGTCGGTGAATTCCATTGGCCACTACCTACGTCAACCTGCGTTAACCGGCGACAGGTACCGGCGACTGAATTGTCTTACCCTTGTCCTAGCTTGTCGCGGGTGGACGTAGGTTGTCGTGGGTGTGGTCGTAGGTGTGGACGTCCTAATGGGTCGCCGGCTGTCGGTAACTGTCGGTAGCTTGACGTCGACTAGATGGTAGCATTGTCATAGACGTTGTCGTAGGTGGATTCCAGTCGCCATTGTCATTGGCGACATGCTACAATGTGACAGTCGCCTAAAAAATCGTCTAAGTGGGACAGGTCCATTAGTTTACGTTTTAGAGATATTGAGCGGAAACAGGCCCTTCGGCCGACCAGATCCACGCCCATCAGCGATCCCCGCATTTTAACGCTACCCTACACACACAATTTTTACCAAGCCAATTAACCAACAAACTACAAACCTGTATGACTTTGGGTGTGTGGGAGGAAACAGGAGAAACCCACGCAGATCACGGGTGGCGCCGTACATGGCCGCCTCGTCAACGGCCTGTCTCTTCCCTTTCTCCTCTTGTTGTTTTTAGTCCCTTTTACTGGTATCTTTTAGTGCATCTTTAGTTT
Organism: Leucoraja erinaceus; assembly: GCF_028641065.1. Classification (NCBI taxonomy): domain Eukaryota; kingdom Metazoa; phylum Chordata; class Chondrichthyes; order Rajiformes; family Rajidae; genus Leucoraja; species Leucoraja erinaceus. The sequence goes on along the minus strand of NW_026576443.1, from coordinate 406,196 downwards.
TAGTATTATGTGGGGAGTGGGAAAACGTATTTTATCTCTTCGTTCGACGGAGAGGTGACTTTTTCCGTATCGTATCTCCATATAACTCCATATAACCATATAACAATTACAGCACGGAAACAGGCCATCTCGGCCCTACAAGTCCGTGCCGAACAACTTTTTCCCCTTAGTCCCACCTGCCTGCACTCATACCATAACCCTCCATTCCCTTCTCATCCATATGCCTATCCAATTTATTTTTAAATGACACCAACGAACCTGCCTCCACCACTTCCACTGGAAGCTCATTCCACACCGCCACCACTCTCTGAGTAAAGAAGTTTCCCCCTCATATTACCCCTAAACTTCTGTCCCTTAATTCTGAAGTCATGTCCTCTTGTTTGAATCTTCCCTATTCTCAAAGGGAAAAGCTTGTCCACATCAACTCTGTCTATCCCTCTCATCATTTTAAAGACCTCTATCAGGTCCCCCCTTAACCTTCTGCACTCCAGAGAATAAAGACCTAACTTATTCAACCTTTCTCTGTAACTTAGTTGTTGAAACCCAAGCGGCCGAACATCGTGGAGCTGGCGGTCCCTTTGTTAGGGATCAACTTCGGGAGCTCCAACCGCGGGAGCTTCGATCACCCCGACTGCGAATGTTTCGATCGGGAAAGAAGGTACAAGTTATTCGCCCTCCATCACAGTGGGGAACGGGAGGTTGCCGGAATACAAGAGGGACGTTGCTGCCTGCGCTGGTGGGGGCTCGGAGGGAGTGCCGTGAGTGCGGTGATCTCGGTGTTTGCGTGGACATGGCTCCATGGTGACGTCCCGGAATCTAGGGCGAGTGTGAACGGCTTTCTGACTGTTCGGGCAGACAGGGACTGTAGAGAGAGTGACAGCGGTCGGCACAACTCTGGTCACATCACGGTGAAGGAGCGTGTGCGTGTGTGTCCCGGACATTGGACTGATGGCTGTGGGGTCTCCACTTATGCTGTGTGCCCTGGGGATTCTCACACGCCGCTTGTGGCGGCTGCTAATGCCTAATCTTTGTGTAGTTTTGTATCCTGGTGCTTTTTTGGTGTGACTGTACGGCAAATCAAATTTTTACTGTACCTCGGTACACGTGGCAATAAAGAACCATTGAACCATTGAGAACCATTGTGAGCTAACATATGATGGGCACTGGGCCTGTACTCACTGGAGTTTAGAAGAGTGAGGGGGAACCTCATTGAAACATACAGAATAGTGAAAGGCTTGGATAGAGTGGACGTGGAGAGGATGTTTCCACAAGTGGGAGAGTCTAGGATTAGAGGTTATAGCCTGAGAATTCAAGGACGTTCCATTAGGAAGATGAGGAGGAATTTCTTTAGTCAGAGGGTGGCGAATCTGTGGAATTCTTTGCCCCAGAAGGCTGAGGCCAAGTCTGTAGATATTTTTAAGGCAGAGATAGATAGATTCTTGATTAGTACGGGTGTCGGTGGTTATGGGGAGAAGGCAGGAGAATAGGGTTAGGAGGGAGAGAAAGATCAGCCATGATTGAATGGCAGAGTGGGCAATGGGCCGAATGGCCAAATTCTACTCCTATGACCTTATGACCTTATGAAGGTGATAGGCGCAAGACCTAATAGGAACCGGAGCAGCACGTATTTCACTAACGGGTGGTGAGCGTATGGAACAAGCTACCCACTCACACCTCATGGAGCAACACGGTGGTGCAGCGGTAGAGTTGCTGCCTCACAGCGCCAGAGACCTGGGTTTGACACTGGCTACGGGTGCTGTCTGTATGGAGTTTGCATGTTCTCCCTGTGACCTGCGTGGGTTTTCTCCGGTTGCTCCGGTTTCCTCCCACACTCCAAAGACGTACAGGTATGTAGGTTAATTGTCTTGGTATAATTGAAAATCGTCCCTAGTGTGTGTAGGATAGCATTAGTGTGCGGGGATCGCTGGTCGGTGTGGGCCGAATGGCCTGTTTCTGCGCTGTATCTCTAAATTGCATTCAACTAAATAGCAGCGTAGCACAGGTAATATAGATGACTTTTGCGTCATAGATATTTAGAGACATAGGGAATGGAATGGAAACAGGCCCTTCAGCCCAACTCCCACCTAAGCCAGTCCCATTTACGCGCGATTGGCTTGTTCCTGTGCTGGATTCATACCATGGTCGTGGCATTGAAGGAGTCATTTATTTATTTATTTATTTATTTTTTAAAATTTCTTTATGCACAACTACTACGGACTGACACAAAACTGCATTTCGTTGTACTCATACTTGTATTTGTGCGATGACATTAAAGTTGAATTGAATTGAATTAAATTGAATTGAATTGAATTGAATTTATTCAGCCAATGGAGTCTTTGGGCGGCACGGAGGCGCAGCGGTAGAGTTGCTGCTTGACCCGGGTTCGATCCCAGCTACGGGCGCTGACTCCACGGAGTTTGTACGTTCTCCCCGTGACCTTCGTGGGTTTTCTCCGAGATCTTCAGTTTCCTCCCACACTCCAAAGGCTAAACAGGTTTGTAGGTTAATTGCCTTGGTAAACCTGGTGTGTGTAGGGTAGTGTTAATGTGCAGGGGATCGCTGGTCGGCGCGGACCCGGTGGGCCGAAGGGCCTGTTTCCACGCTGTACCTCTAAACTAACCTAAACTAAACTGAAGGGTGGTGGGTGTATGGAACAAGCTGCCGGAGGAGATAGTTAATGCAGGGACTATCCCAACATTTAAGAAACAGTTTGACAGGTAGAGATTCAAGATTCAAGTGAGTTTATTGTCATGTGTCCCTGTATAGGACAATGAAATTCTTGCTTTGCTTCAGCACAACAGAACATAGTAGGCATTGACTACAGAACAGATCAGTGTGTCCATATACCATTTATAAATATATACACACATGAATAAATAAACTGATAAAGTGCAAATAAACAGATAATAATATGTGTTCAAGAAGGAACTGCAGATGCTGGAAAATCGAAGGTACACAAAAATGCTGGAGAAACTCAGCGGGTGCAGCAGCATCTATGGAGCGAAGGAAATAGGTAACGTTTCGGGCCGAAACTCTTCTTCAGACTGATAGAGGGTGGTGGGGAAGGAAAAAAGGAGGAGGAGGAGGAGCCCGAGGGCTGGGGGTTGGGAGGAGACAGCTCGAGGACTGAGGAAGGGGAGGAGACAGCAAGGGCTAACGAAATTGGGAGAATTCAATGTTCATGCCCGCCGGATGCAGGCTCCCCATATGAGGTGCTGTTCCACCAATTTCCGGTGTTGCTCACTCTGGCAATGGAGGAGACCCAGGACAGAGAGGTCGGATTAGGGGAGACCCAGGACAGAGACCGGAGTGGGGCCGTACATCGCCCGGCGTGGCTTTAACGGTTGCGGGACATTCCAGCGCCCGCCGGGGGCTCCAACTTTGAGACATTTAGACCTGGAGCGGGGCCGTACATCGCCCGGCGCGGCATAAACGGCCGTGGGACTTACCACCGCCCGCCTGGGGCTTCAACATCGGGAGAAAAATGGTACACAGGGGAGAAAAAAGACTTTGCCTTCCATCACAGTGAGGACGAGATTCACTGTGATGGATGTTTGTGTGAATTGAATTGTGTGTGTGTCTTGTAAGAATTGTATCTGTTTGTATGGCTGTAGAAACAGAGTTTCGTTTGAGCCTCACTGTGGTGCAAATGACAATTAATAAATATTGTATATTGTGCATTGAATTGTATATGGACCAAGGCTAGTGTAGCTGGTTGGCCGGTGTGGGCAAGTTGGGCTGAAGGGCCTGTTTCCACACTGTATCACTCTATGACTCTGTGATTCAATGACTCTGTAACAGCTGGGAAGAAAGCCGAGTCTGGATGTGTGTGATCCCGCAATCCCGCAAGGCTCAAACATGTCCAGCTCCCACTCCACATCAGATAAGGGCGGTTCCATGCCACCAATGAATTGTGTGTGTGTGCACTGCAATTCGTCGTGCTAGCCGGCGCTCATTAATACTGTCAGATCCTCAGCCCTGGAGCGTGTCCTATTCATCACACCCTCCGCCAACTCACCCCTCAGGCAACGTCGGAGGGCTTGCACCAAGAAAGTAAAAAAGGGCACGATGTTATTGCAAGGGTTTCGTTTTTAAAATGAAATTCAAACTGGTATTGATTTGTTTGGCGTTGGGGGGTTTAATGAGATTAACGTCGGCAGCCAGTGCTAACCGTGCGTTCATTGTGGAATTATGATAGATGGTGTCCGTAAATCAACGATATATTGCATACAGAGACAACATAAATGACCCCCAAAATGCTAATGGTATATCATTCTTCATTGAGGCCAGCAAGGATTTCTTCATCATTTGTAATTGTGTGTAGCGTTTGATCAAGAATCTATCTCCCTCAGCATACTAATCAAGAATCTATCTCTCTCTCTCTGCCTTAAATATATCCATTGACTTGGCCTCCACAGCCGTCCGCTAAAGAAATTCCTCATCATCTCCTTCCTAAAAGAACGCCCTTTAATTCTGAGGCTGTGACCTCTAGTCCTAGACTCTCCCACTCACTAGTGGAAACATCCTCTCCACATCCACTGTATCCAATAGACAATAGACAATAGACAATAGGCAAACGGTGCAGGGGTAGGCCATTCGGCCCTTCGAGCCAGCACCGCCATTCATTGTGATCATGGCTGATCATCCCCAATCAGTACCCTGTTCCTGCCTTCTCCCCATATACCCCGACTCAGCTATCTTTAAGAGCCCTATCTATTAAGAATAAGGAGTAAGCCATTTAGAATGGAGATGAGGAAACACTTTTTCTCACAGAGAGTGGTGAGTGTGGAATTCTCTGCCTCAGAGGGCGGTGGAGGCATGTTTTCTGGATGCTTTCAAGAGAGAGCTAGATAGGGCTCTAAAAAATAGCAGAGTCAGGGGATATGGTGAGAAGGCAGGAACGGGGTACTGATTGGGGATGATCAGCCATGATCACATTGAATGGCGGTGCTGGCTCGAAGGGCCGAATGGCCTACTCCTGCACCTATTGTCTATTGTCTATTGTCTTAAATATATCCACTGACTTGGCCTCCACAAGAAGTTCCTCCTCATCTCCTTCCTAAAAGAACGTCCTTTAATTCTGAGGCTGTCACCTCTAGTCCTAGACTCTCCCACTCACTAGTGGTAACATCCTCTCCACATCTACTCTATCCAATAGACAATAGTCAGAAGGCTGTGGAGGTCAAGTCAGAGGATATATTTAAGGCAGAGAGAGATGAGGTGCTGTCCAAATGAGGCAACCTAATCCGCGAGTTCAGAAGAGTGTCTTCAACCTTCAAGCTCGAGGGCACTCGCCTGGAATACCTTGAGCTGAATCGACCGTTAAAGCGTTGCAACCGCGAGCTGGATCGACCGACCGACCGCACACACACGCAAACACATGGCAAAGGCGGTGGCCAGGGAAAGCGGGGGAGCGGTGTCTGGTAGTCACACCCGTGATGAAGAGGAAGGTAAAAGAGGTCAAAGACGGCTTCACAATGAACGGTAAGTCCTTTAGAGAGGGGGGGGGGAGGGGGAGGGAGAGGGGGGGGAGAGAGGGAGAGAAGAGGGGAGAAGGGGGGGGAGAGGGGGAGAAGGGGGAGGGGGGAGAAGGGGGGAGTGAAGGGGGAGAGAAGGGGAGAGAAGGGGAGAGAAGGGGAGAGAAGGGGAGAGAAGGGGGTGAGAAGGGGGAGAGAAGGGAGAGAAGGGCAGAGAAGGGGAGGAGGAAGGGGAGGGAGAAGGGGGGGGGAGAAGGGGAGGGAGAAGGGGGGAGAAGGGGAGAAGGGGGGGGAAGGGGAGAAGGGGAGAGAAGGGGGTGAAGGGGGAGAAGGGGGAGGGAGAGAAGGGGAGAATCCGGGGAGAAGGGGGGAGAGAAGGGGGAGAGGAAGGGAGAGAGAAGAGAGAAGGGCGGGGAGAGAAGGGGAGAGGGGGAGAAGGGGGGGAGAGAAGGGGAGAGAGGGGGGAAGAAGAAGGGAGGGAGAGAAGGGGATGGAGGAGAGGGGGAGGGGGAGAAGGGAAGCAGGAGGGGGGGGAGAAGGGGGGAGAAGGGGGAGAGAAGGGGGAGAGAGGGGGAGAGAGAGGAAGGAGAGAGAAGGGGAGAGAGATGGGAGAGAGGGGAGGGGAGAGAGAAGGGGAGAGAGAGAAGCGGAGAGGGAAGGAGAGAGGGAGAGAAGGGGAGAGAAGAGAGAGGAGAGAGCAGGGAGGAGAAGGGGAGAGAGAATGGGAGAGAGAAGGGGAGAGAAGGGGAGAGAAGGGGAGAGAAGGGGGGAGTAGAAGAAGGGGAGGGGAAGGGGGGGAAGGGGAGGAGAAGGGGAGAAGGGAGAGAAGGGGAGGAGAAGGGGAGAGAGGAGGGGAGAGAGGAAGGGGAGGGGAGAGAAGGGGAGAGAAGAGGAGAGAAGGGGGGAGGGGAGAGAAGGGGGAAGAGAAGGGGGGAGAGAAGGGGGAGAGAAGGGGGAGAGAGGGGGAGAAGAGGGGGGGGGGGGGAGAAGAGAGGGGGGAGAGAAGGGGAGAGAAGGGGAGAGAATGGGAGAGAAGGGGAGAGAAGGGGAGAGAATGGGAGAGAATGGGAGAGAAGGGGGGAGAAGGGGGAGAGAGGAGGGAAGGGGGAGAAGGGGGAGAAGGGGGGAGAAGGGGGGAGAAGGGGGGGAAGGGAGAGAAGGAAGAGAAGGGGGGAGAGAAGGGGGGAGAGAGGGGGGGAGAAGGGGGGAAAAGAAGGGGGAGAAGGAGAGGAGAGGGAGAGAGAGGGGAAGAGAGGGGGAGAAGAGGGGAGAAGGGGGGGAGAAGGGGGAGAAGGGTGGGAGACACTTTTAAGAAGACAGACAACTTATAATAAAGTTGAGCGGGCATTTTACCTACCGGTCGGTTTTCCTTGGTCCTGAAAACTCCAATGAGCAAATGAAAATGACCAGTCACGAAGGAGATTGCCTACAGCTGCCCTCGACTGCCTGTAACTACATAGTGACCCCACTCCAATGCACTACGAGTTCAAAAGAACCATGCCGACCAATTTCAACATGCTGAAAATCTTTCCGCGACCTAGCTGAGGCCGCGAGTATTCGGGAACTTCCCTCGAGCATGAAGGGGAGTTCCAGTGACCTCCTAGGACCATGTGTCGACCATGCTGCGAGTTTGAGTTGAGGGCAAACTCTTCTAAACTCACAGATTAAGTCCCCGCAGTGGGACAGCCCCTATAGATTCTTGATTAGTGCGGGTGTCAGAGGTTATGGGGAGAAGACAGGAGAATGGGGTCAGAAAGGAGAGACAGATCAGCCATGATTGAATGGCGGAGTAGAACTGATGGGCCGATTGGCCTAATTCTGCTCCCATCACTTATGATCTTTTGACCTTTCACCAGATATTCAGGGGCTTTACAAACGCTGCCTTTCACTGCAAGGAATTACAAATGATGAAGAAATCCTCGCTAGCTTCAAAGAAGAATGATTCTTCATTGTTCAGTCACACACTCATCTCCCCGCTACCTTCAGGTAGAAGGTACAGGAGCGTGAAGACTGCAACGTCCAGGTTCAGGAATAGCTGCTTCCCCACAGCCATCAGGTTATTAAACTTGGCTCAGACAAAACTCTGAACATTAATAACCCATTATCTGTTATTTGCACTTCATCAGTTTATTTATTCATGTGTGTACATATTTATACAATGGTATATGGACACACTGATCTGTTTTGTAGTCAATGCCTACTATGTTCTGTTGTGCTGAAGCAAAGCAAAAATTTCATTGTCCTATCAGGGACACATGACAATAAACTCACTTGAATCCTGAATCTTGAGAATGATACACTCATTAGCATTTTCGTCGTCTCTATACGTAATATATCGCTGATTCACGACATTTCGGGTCGAGACCCGAAACTCAGGGGAAGGGGAGACACGGAGATACGGAAGGGTAAGGTGTAGAAACGAGAGATCAAAGGGGATGGGGTTCAATGATCAAAATTGGTAGGAAGGCACTGCAGATGCTGGTTTAAACCGAAGATAGACACAAAATGCTGGAGTAACACAGCGGGACAGGCAGCTTCTCTGTAGCGAAGGAATGGGTTCTGAAGTCTGAAGAAGGGTCTCGACCCGAACCGTCACCCATTCCTTCTCTCCAGCGATGCTGCCTGTCCCGCTGAGTTACTCCAGCTTTTTGTGTCTATCTACAATTCATGTAAGTCGATTTGACTGCAAGGATTCATGCGAATTGCAGCCGCCGCTGTTTCACAATAGATCTAATGGCTGTGGAAACAACCACAAGGCAGATAACAGCCAGCCCCTTACCGATCGAACGTGTTTTAATAATATCACAGTATATCATAGAAAAATATAAACACATACACACAATAGTCCGTCAAAGTGTAAATCTATCATAATGGTACATTCTACCCGTTATGAACAATGACATATTAACATTTAATAGTGCCTTCTATACTCTTTGCAAAGTGGTGCTATAATACTGTGATTAATTAAATATAACAATGGTGAAATGCGTTGTTGTAGCAAAGAAATACGATAATAAATTAATATAATATTAGATAATTAGATAAATGTGCAATATAACAATATAGCGAAAGCGCGTACCATCAGAATGCAAAAGTGTACACACCCTTAAATACTGAAATCGAGTTACAAATAACCTTATATAACCAACCGTGAGTGGTTTAAAACTCGTTTTAAAATGAAACCACTTTTCGTTTTAAATTGTCATCTAAAAAGTAAATTATATTTAATTTGTATAATATGCATCCTTTTATTGTATGGCTTTATGGGTTATTTTAACAATTCTCCAATATTGTCTTTAATTTAAATTAATATAAGTCAAGTCACTTTTATTTCTATAGCACATTTAAAATACAACTCTCGTCAAAGTGCTTTACAATATAAAGTCGAAATGTTTAAGCGAATTAATTTTACAAGATTCTTTTTTCATAACATAATTGTTCGTATTAATAAGGGCATTAAGATTATTATTTTTTTTAATAAATATTTTTATGAGAAGCAATCTACAAGAGAGTCAAGAGTCAAGAGTCAATTTAATTGTCATTACAGTAGTATAAACCGTGTATAATTCATTTCGTGTACAACTTCTTGTTTTTAATTTAATAATAGAAAAGTACCAGAAGCGGAAAAGAAAAGGAAAGAAAGTTAAGTAGTGATATTGATAGTTCGTGAAAGAATAGATAGGAGGAACCCGCAAATATATAAAGAGAGAAGAGGGAAAAAAAACGTGAAAAAAACAGAGAAAAAAATAAGAAGGAAACAGTGATTAATATCATTAATGAAATATTATTAAAATTATTATTTTAATAAAACAATTCTAAATATTTACGTCAAAGAATCTTAACATGATATTATTATCCTCCCATAATTTCTGAGTTCCATTTCACAATACTATCAGACATGCAGAATGTTGCAAAGTAATATTTTGCCCAAACTCAGTTGTATCTTTTTATCTCAATAAATATCACAAAATATGCCATTGTTTCAGCCACATGATGACAAAATATAGAATGTAGGTTGTTTGTAATCAGTCACCCCATCCCAGAAACAACAGTACTTCAAGAAGAACATTTGTTTTACTCATTTACAAGCAGGTACCGCATGGTCCGTTGATCCATATCCAGCAAAATGTTGTGATAATTGCACAAAAGGTCTAAGAAATTTGGTGTGGATTATTATTTTAAAGAATTTTAATATGATATTATTTTTTTTTTTAATAAATATTTTTATTAGAAGCAAGTACATATCATAATTAAAACATTTCATGTATATCAGTCAGTCATACATTGCTAATATTATCAGTTGTATGTTGACTCTGATTCTAGTTTTTTTATGGATAGAGAATATGATATTATTATTTTAAATAAATTAATTATTATATTTCATAAAAGATCATTATAATTGTTAATAAAAGGTTAAAGTTATTGATCATTATTAATAACAATTAATTGGTCTTTATAAATAATTATAAATATTTAAGTTAAATAACTTTTACATAATATTATTTTAAAGAAAGTAATAATTATTTTAATTAAAAGAATATTAACGTAATTAATAAAATTATACTAAATTATTGATATTAATAATATTAATTGTTCTTTTAAGTCAAATAATAAATATTTAAGTTATAATTTAAATATAATATGCTTTTCAATAAAATAATTGATCATTTCAATAAGAGTATTAAAAGCAGTAATAAACGATTATAAAATAATTAATAATTATTAATTATATTTATTGTTCTTTTTAAATAAAATAATTCGAAATATATCAATAAAATAATATTTAAGTAAAAGATAAAATAATTTCCAGGTGCGGTGCATACGTGGCAATAAGTGACTATTGAACGTAATGTTTTCTCAATATGTTCCTGTCTTTTATATATCGCGCGTTTTTAAATATGTTCTATATAAATGAATTAAAATACTTGAATCCGTTGCTATTTGTAGCAGTTTGCCGCTGCTGGTTCCTCGATATTTTTCCTCGCGTTGAATTGAGACTCTCCCTAAACCATCCGGTCCCGTCCCGTATTCGCATTCCAAGTGCCTGAAGTCAGTGTGACATCTCCCAAACGAGACAATTATCCAATGGTCCATATTAAGTAAGCACCGGGCACGTTTTCGCATCTGGCGGAAGCTTTTAATATCTGTAAATATCGCACGCCACGCCGTCGCCTGTTCATTATCTCCTTACCCGGCGTCCAATTAATGGCCCGAGCCGGTTTGAAATCCAATGACCCGCTGATCGAGGGATGTCTTTCTGTAAAAAGGAGTTGACGGGGAGAGTATATTAATTATCGCGCTGAGATTACGTTAGAATGTAATTTAATAAGGATGGTGTTCTAAATGTGTCTGCGAGACAAGCGAGCAGCCCGCTCTATCTCCTGGCTGGTGCGTGTGCTGTTCAGAATTGGATACGGAAGGTGGCGATTTTAGAATGATGAACGATAAATATCCTCTAACATATTCGATAACATTGTCGATATTACGGGGGGAGTGAGGGGGTGGGGTGGCGAAAACCGGGATTAAAATAGGACAATAGACAATAGACATAGAACATAGAACATAGAACATAGAACATAGAACATAGAACATAGAACGTAGAACATTGGACATAGAACATAGAACATTGAACATAGAACGTTGAACATAGAACATAGAACATTGAACATAGAACGTTGAAAATAGAACATAGAACATAGAACGTAGAACATTGAGCATAGAACATAGAACATAGAACATAGAACGTAGAACATAGAACATGGAACATAGAACATAGAACATAGAACGTAGAACATAGAACATAGAACATAGAACGTAGAACGTAGAACATAGAACATAGAACATAGAACGTAGAACATAGAACATAGAACATAGAACAGGGAACATGGAACATGGAACATAGAACATAGAACAGGGAACATGGAACATAGAACATGGAACAGAACATGGAACATGGAACATGGAACACAGAACATTGGACATAGAACATAGAACGTTGAACATAGAACATAGAACGTTCAACATAGAACATAGAACATAGAACGTTGAACATAGAACGTTGAACATAGAATGTTGAACATTGAACATTGAACCTAAAACGTGGAACATAAACATAAAACAGAACATGGAACATGGAACATAGGAAATAGAACATAGGACAGTGCACCACAATGTGTGTGCAGAACACGATGCCAAGACCAACTCTTGACTGCCAACACATAATCCATATCCCTCTGTTCCCCACATTAACACGAGCCTGTCTAGAACTTGGGAGGGGAGAATTAACTGGCTAGTGATCAACCTGCAAAAAAATGAAACTGAGATCAATTTGAATTTGTTTATAATTAATTTGATTTTAATGTTACTTCCTGCTCTAATGTTGTCTTCGATTATTTAACGTTATTTTTATTTATCGTGTGAATGTTTTGTAATTAGTAAGCTGCAAGGCCGAAATGAAATGTTTTGACAACTCAAACCACTTTGGCAGATTATCATGCTATCTTAAAATATGGGCAGTAAAAGTCTAAATGTTTTAATCAATTAAAGAAATATCGGAGCTATTTGGTTTAGCTTGATATCGTTGTTGTCACCGAGTGACTGGTCTCGCCTGCTCAGAGATGCCACTGCCAGCGAGAGAGGGAGGGAGGGGGGGGGGGGGGGGGGGGGGGGGGGGGGGGGGGGGGGGGGGGGGGGGATATTAAGCAGTAGAGAAATACAGAGATGGCCTCAAAAGTGGGAGAAAAGACTGATTAAAACGTGGGGGAAAGAAAGATCCAACGGTAAGTCTGTGTATATATAACTGTACGTATATATATACAAACAGATATATATTTATAGACCTATATGTTAAAATGAAGCCCTCGTCATTAGTGCCTAAAAAAGTAACGGGTAGGTAGGAGTGTGAGCTCTGAGACGGACGCACTCCGATCAGAAAACCACGGCACTCGATGGAAAGAACAATTTCTGGTTTGCTTATATACTTGGAAACATACTTAGATCAATGGTGCCATTTGTAGCAACAAGAACAAACAGGGAATGTTGCTGGAGAAACTCGGCGGGTCAGGCAGCAACTTGAGTTAATACTACTTAGAATAATATACTCAGAAATATTAGATGAAGTCAAAAGAAACTGCAGTTGGTGGGATCTTGCGCAAAATTAAAAAAGACAAAGTGCTGGAGGTACTATCGTTTTTTAAATATTTGGAGGCACAAAACTAAATTTGACACACGATGCGAGTTGAATTCTCCCAGTAAACGCCTTTACTTGAAATAACATCACTTCAAAAGGCATCATTGAAGGACTCTAACATAAGATCATGTTCATTAGTGATCGGAGCAGATTTAGGCCATTTGGCCCGTCAAGTCTACTCTGCCATTCAATCGTGGCTGATCTATCTTTCCCTCCTAACCCCATTCTCCAGCCTTCTCCCCATAACCCCTGACACCCGTACTAATCAAGAACCTATCCAGCTCGACCTTACAAATATATACTGCCTTGGCCTCCACAGCCTGCTGTGGCACTGAATTCCACAGATTCGCCAACCTCAAATAAATTCCTCCTCGTCTTGATAAAGGTATCTATCTACCTCTGCCTTAAAACATATTAAATAGGGCATCTTGGTCAGTATGGACGAGCTGGGCCGAAGGGCCTGTTCCTGTGCTGTATGATCCCACGACTATAATAAGAGAGAAAGGGCTGCAGAAAATCAGGATTTCTACAGCATCCCAGAAAACAAAATACAATGGGACAATTTCACTACAAATTTGTATTTTATTTTATTGTCACGGGTACCTCGGTATAGTGACATTCATTTATTGTTATATTGAGTTTAGTATATAACTTACTGTGCTTGAAGCACGATCATACTGAAATACAAGAGTATGACTAACAGACTACACCCACGTTCACATTGAACTGCGCCACAAATTGGTTAAATCGTCATTGTGTACAGTTTTGGTCTATAATTTGAGGAAGGACATCCTTGTGATTGAGGGAGTGCAGCGTAGGTTCACCAGATTGATCCCTGGGATGGCGGGACTGTCATATAAGAAAAGATTGAAAAGACTGGGCTTGTATTCACTGGCGTTTAGAAGGATGAGGGGGCATCTTATAGAAACATATAAGAATTATAAAAGGACTGGACAAGCTAGATGCAGGAAAAATGTTCCCAATGTTGGGCGAGTCCAGAACCAGGGGCCACAGTCTTAGAATATAAAGAGGAGGTCATTTAAGACTGAGGTGAGAAAAAAACGTTTTCACCCAGAGAGTTGTGAATGTATGGAACTCCCTGCCACAGAGGGCAGTGGAGGCCAAGTCACTGGATGGATTTAAGAGAGAGTTAGATAGAGCTTTAGGGGCTAGTGGAGTCAAGGGATATGGGGAGATGGCAGGAACGGGGTTCTATTGCACCTTTTGTCTATTGTCTATTGACCAGTTGAATTATTCCAACTTTGTTGTGTCTATCTTCGGTTTAAATCACCACCTGCATGCAGTTCCTTCCGACAAATTAAATTCATTGTTGGGTTTTTCATTTAACTAAATCAGTACTACATTTCGAATGATCCTACAAATATTGTTGAGTGTTTAACAACCTATGTGGTGTGATAATATTTAATAACGCGTTATTAATAAGCGAAAGACTGCTTGGGTTTCCGTGTTGCTGCGGGCGGGCAGGCGGGCGTCTTTGATCGCGCGACCGCTATGGGAAAGCAGTCCTGGAGCTACCTGATCTCCCGCTTGCCAAACACTTTCATCCCTCTTTCGCCCCCCCCCCCCCCCCCCCCCCCACAGACCTTTCTGTTAGAGTGAGGCCCAGCACAAATTGGAGGAACAGGTTGGACAGCTTACACCTCCAGCGGTATGAATATTAGTAATAATAATAATAATAATAATAATAATAATAATAATAATAATAATAATAATAATACTAATAATAGTAATTATAATAGTAATAAAAATTATGATAATAATAATACTAACAATGTTAGTAATAATAATAGTAATAATAACAATAACAATACTAATAATACTACTAATATTAGTAATAATAATAGTAATAATAATAGTAAAATAATAATAATAATAGTAAAATAATAATAATAATAATGATAATAATAATAATAATAATAATAATAATAATAATAAGGATAGTAAAATAATAATAATAATAATAACAATAACGATAGTAATAATAATAACAATACTAATAAAAATTAGTGGTAATCGTAATAATAATAGTAATCATAATGTTAGTAATAAAAATAGTAATAATAATAATTATTATATTAGTAATAAAAATATTAATAACAAGAGTAATTATAATATTAGTAATAATAATACTAATAATAATAATAATAATAATAAACTATATTTCGAACTCAAGGTCCAGACAAGGGACAACGTTACATATAATTGCACATTAAAAAACCATAAAATACATATCATTTATAAAAATATATCACTTATAAAAGCATCATAAATTATATATTTAAAAAACACAATACATGATTTGAAATCCAGAATATTAAAGAAATATCAGTGTCCTACAACGAGACAGTGATTCCAGTGTCTCCACATCTGGGATTCGTATGTTTGACAAAGCCACGATAATTCTCTGGATACTTTCGAGAGAGAGCTAGATAGGGCTCTTAAAAATAGTAGAGTCAGGGGATATGGGGAGAAGGCAGGAACGGGGTACTGATTGGGGATGATCAGCCATGATCGCATTGAATGGCGGTGCTGGCTCGAAGGGCCGAATGGCCTCCTCCTGCACCAATTGCCTATTGCCTATTGTCTAATTACAGTTTTTGAGTCATTTGACAGACACAAAATGCTGGAGTAACTCAGCGGGACAAGCAGCATCTCTGGAGAGAAGGAATGGGTGACGTTTCGGGTCGAGACCCTTCTTCAGATTTGATTTCTCTCACTTCAAGTCACGTCCCCTCTCTCTCCACCCCTCCCCCACCCAGCTTCTCGTTTTCACCCGCCAAACAGCTAACACTGTTTCCTCAATCATCCTTACTTTTCCCTTTTCCATATCTTTCATTCATATGTTTCTTTATCTCAAGACATCACCGTCTGTATCTCGCGTTGCCCTTTCCCCTCGACTCCCAGTCTAAAGAAGGGCCTCGCATTGTGTGTCTGTCTACCTTCGCTGCCTGCAGAAAACATGTCCTGCATCAACATTTGGGACTGAAATCTCGGCAACACAAACGGGACATGCTTCGGGATGTTCGGAGACATCGGGTTTGTGAAAACCGTGTTCGCCGGACTCAAATATAATGACATTTTGAAATAGCTCGTTGATCTATATCAGGAAGGGCGTTGAAAAGGGGAAACGGTGTGAAATTGATCGCGTTGTGATATCACAAGAAATAATGTGTAGGAAGGAAATGCAAATGCTGGTTTAAACCGACGATAGCCGCACACAAAGTAAATCAACGTGCCAGGGCAGGGAATGCAAAGGGTCTGGACCCGAAAAACCGACGAAATGCC
Source organism: Leucoraja erinaceus (assembly GCF_028641065.1). Lineage (NCBI taxonomy): Eukaryota > Metazoa > Chordata > Chondrichthyes > Rajiformes > Rajidae > Leucoraja > Leucoraja erinaceus. The sequence goes on along the minus strand of NW_026576443.1, from coordinate 390,224 downwards.
GACTGACCCGCTGAGTTAAAAAGTTTGGAGTACCTCAGGACAAGGGGTCACAGCTTAAGGATAAAGGGGAAATCCTTTAAAAACCCTCTTTCTGAAGAAGCGGTGAATCTCTGGAACTCTCTGCCACAGAGGGCAGTTGAGGCCAGTTCATTGGCTATATTTAAAGGGATAGATGTGGCCCCATCAGGGGGTATGGAGAGAAGGCAGGTTTGAGTTTTTCAGCC